>NW_027018019.1:0-115972 GCF_032854445.1 Liolophura sinensis | reverse complement strand
ACCTTATAAATGTCGGTCAGTGTTTATTTGTACTTTTTACAGCAGACTGTATCAAGTACCTTGTGTTTTTCATGTACAAATGGTCTGGTTTTTCTACACGTAGATAAAGACATTGAGATTGTCTTGGACTTAGAAGTAAGACAATTGCTGGGTGAGTTAAATGGGCTTAGCCCAAAGATTTCAGGTCTTCTGGGCTACCGAAGGGCACATATCTTATAGTCAAAAGTTGAATATAGTAATGACCAGTCGCGATGGTACATAGTACAGTGTAGCCGATTTCAATTAACAAAAAGACCAGGCAAAAATGCAAAATTGGAGAAATTGTTCCAGTCTTGCTGGTAAGAGGCTAATCCGACGTATTTTGTGACGAAAAATCGAATGGTGCAAACCGCGTTGCTCTCCGACCAATACTTTTGGCTGTAGTGACAATTGAATGATCATTTATGTCATAATCACGTGCACAGCAACGGCTCTTACTCCATGGAAACCAGGGAATTTGCATTTTTCAACAACTGCCGATACCTGCCTCAATTCCGCATCTTTTGGCACCTTATTCATGTGGGTCC
Source organism: Liolophura sinensis (assembly GCF_032854445.1). NCBI lineage: Eukaryota > Metazoa > Mollusca > Polyplacophora > Chitonida > Chitonidae > Liolophura > Liolophura sinensis. Next base: position 115,406 of record NW_027018019.1, on the reverse strand, counting down.
TGTGGTCAGTTGTACTTTTTACAGCAGACTGTATCAAGTACCTTGTGTTTTTTATGTACAAATGGTGTGGTTTTCTACACGTAGATAAAGACATTGAGATTGTCTTGGACTTAGAAGTAAGACAATTGCTGGGTGAGTTAAATGGGCTTAGTCCACAGATTTGACGTCTTCTGGGCTACCGAAGGGCACATAACTTACAGTTAAAAGTTGAATATAGTAATGACCAGTCGCGATTGTACAGAGTACAGTGTAGGCCGAGATTTCAATAAACAAAAAAAATCCAGGTAAAAATACAAAAGTGGAAAAACTGTTCCAGTTCTGCTGGTAAGAGGCTGATCCGACGTATTTTGTGACGAGAAATCGAATGGTGCAAACCGCGTTTCTCTCCGACCAATACTTTTGGCTGTAGTGACAATTGATTGATCATTGATGTCATAATCACGTGCACAGCAACGCTCTTACTCCATGAAAACCAGGGAAATTTGCAATTTTTCAACAGCTGCCGATGCCTGGCTCAATTCCGCATCTTTTGGCACCTCACTGAAGTGGGTCAGTGTTCAGTTGCACTTTTTACAGCAGACTGTATCAAGTACCTTTTGGTTTTCACGTACAAATGGTGTGGTTTTTCTACACGTAGATAAAAACTTTGAGATTGTCTTGGACTTAGAAGTAAGGCAATTGCTGGGTGAGTTAAATGGCTTAGCCCAAAGATTTCAGGTCTTCTGGGCTACCGAAGGGCACATAACTTATAGTCAAAAGTTGAATATAGTAATGACCAGTCGCGATTGTACAGAGTACAGTGTAGCCGATTTCAATTAACAAAAAGGCCAGGCAAAAATGCAAAAGTGGAAAAAACTGTTCCAGTGCTGCTGGTAAGAGGCTAATCCGACGTATTTTGTGACGACAAATCGAATGGTGCAAACCGCGTTGCTCTCCGACCAATACGTTTGGCTGTAGCGGACAATTCAATGATCATTGATGTCATAATCACGTGCCCAGCAACGGCTCTTACTCCATGGAAACCAGGGAAATTTGCAATTTTTCAACAGCTGCCGATACCTGGCTCAATTCCGCATCTTTTGGCACCTTACTGAAGTGGGTCAGTGTTCAGTTGTACTTTTTTACAGCAGACTGTATCAAGTACCTTTTGTTTTTCCATGTACAAATGTGTGGTTTTTCTACACGTAGATAAAGACATTGAGATTGTCTTGACTTAGAAGTAAGACAATTGTTGGGTGGGCTAAATGGGCTGAGCCCAAAGATTTGAACGTCTTCTGGCTACCAAAGGGCACATAACTTATACTCAAAAGTTGAATATAGTAATGACCAGTCGCGATGGTACAGAGTACAGTGTAGCCGATTTCAATTAACAAAAAGACCAGGTAAAAATGCAAAGTGGAAAAACTGTTCCAGTGCTGCTGGTAAGAGGCTAATCGACGTATTTTGTGACGAGAAATCGAATGGTGCAAACCGCGTTGCTCTCCGACCAATACTTTTGGCTGTAGTGACAATTGAATGATCATTGATGTCATAATCACGTGCGTAGCAACGGCTCTTACTCCATGGAAACCAGGGAAATTTGCAATTTGTCAACAGCTGCGATGCCTGGCTCAATTCCGCATCTTTTGCACCTTAATGATGTGTGTCTGTGGTCAGTTGTACTTTTTACAGCAGACTGTATCAAGTACCTTGTGTTTTTCACGTACAAATGGTGTGGTTTTTCTACACGTAGATAAAGGCATTGAGATTGTCTTGCACTTAGAAGTAAGGCAATTGCTGGGTGAGTTAAATGGGCTTAGCCCAAAGATTTCAGGTCTTCTGGGCTACCGAAGGGCACATAACTTATAGTCAAAAGTTGGAATATAGTAATGACCAGTCGCGATTGTACAGAGTACAGTGTAGCCGATTTCAATTTACAGAAAGAGCAGGCAAAAATGCAAAATTGGAAAAATTGTTCCAGTGCTGCTGGTAAGAGGCCTAATCCGACGTATTTTGTAACGACAAATCGAATGGTGCAAACCGCGTTGCTCTCCGACCAATACTTTTGGCTGTAGCGACAATTAAATGATCATTTATGTCCATAATCACGTGCCCAGCAACGGCTCTTACTCTATGGAAACCAAGGAAATTTGCAATTTTTCAACAGCTGCCGATACCTGGCTCAATTCTGCATCTTTTGGCACCTTACTGATGTGGGGTCTGTGGTCAGTTGTACTTTTTACAGCAGACTGTATCAAGTACCTTGTGTTTTTTATGTACAAATGGTGTGGTTTTTCTACACGTAGATAAAGACATTGAGATTGTCTTCGACTTAGAAGTAAGACAATTGCTGGGTGAGTTAAATGGGCTTAGCACAAAGATTTGACGTCTACTGGGCTACCGAAGGGCACATAACTTATAGTCAAAAGTTGAATATACTAATGACCAGTCGCGATTGTACATACTACAGTGTAGCCAATTTCAATTAACAAAAAGACCAGGTAAAAATGCAAAAGTGGAAAAACTGTTCCAGTTGCTGCTGGTAAGAGGCTAATCCGACGTATTTTGTGACGAGAAATCGAATGGTGCAAACCGCGTTGCTCTCCGACCAATACTTTTGGCTGTAGTGACAATTGAATGATCATTTATGTCATAATCACGTGCGTAGCAACGGCTCTTACTCCATGGAAACCAGGAAAATTTGCAATTTTTCAACAGCTGCCGATGCCTGGCTCAATTCCGCATCTTTTGGCACCTTAATGATGTGTGTCTGTGGTCAGTTGTACTTTTTACAGCAGACTGTATCAAGTACCTTGTGTTTTTCACGTACAAATGGTGTGGTTTTTCTACACGTAGATAAAGACATTGAGATTCTCTTGCACTTAGAAGTAAGGCAATTCTGGGTGAGTTAAATGGGCTTAGCCCAAAGATTTCAGATCCTCTGGGCTACCGAAGGGCACATAACTTATAGTTAAAAGTTGAATATAGTAATGACCAGTCGCGATTGTACAGAGTACAGTGTAGCCGATTTCAATTAACAAAAAGACCAGGCAAAAATGCAAAATTGGAAAAACTGTTCCAGTGCTGCTAGTAAGAGGCTAATCCGACGTATTTTGTGACGGCAAATCGAATGGTGCAATCCGTGTTGCTCTCCGACCAATACTTTTGGCTGTAGCGACAATTCAATGATCATTTATGTCATAATCACGTGCACAGCAACGGCTCTTACTCCATGGAAACCAGGGAAATTTGCAATTTTTCAACAGCTGCCGATGCCTGGCTCAATTCCGCATCTTTTGGCACCTTACTGAAGTGGGTCAGTGTTCAGTTGTACTTTTTACAGCAGACTGTATCAAGTACCTTGTGTTTCTCATGTACAAATGGTGTGGTTTTTCTACACGTAGATAAAGACATTGAGATTGTCTTGCACTTAGAAGTAAGGCAATTGCTGGGTGAGTTAAATGGGCTTAGCCCAAAGATTTCAGGTCTTCTGGGCTACCGAAGGGCACATAACTTATAGTCAAAAGTTGAATATAGTAATGACCAGTCGCGATTGTACAGAGTACAGTGTAGCCGATTTCAATTAACAAAAAGACCAGGCAAAAATGCAAAATTGGAAAAACTGTTCCAGTGCTGCTGGTAAGAGGCTAATCCGACGTATTTTGTGACGAGAAATCGAATGGTGCAATCCGCGATGCTCTCCGACCAATACTTTTGGCTGTAGCGACAATTGAATGATCATTTATGTCATAATCACGTGCCCAGCAACGGCTCTTACTCCATGGAAACCAGGGATATTTGCAATTTTTTAACAGCTACCGATGGCTGGCCCAATTCCGCATCTTTTGGCACCTTATAAATGTGGGTCAGTGTTTAGTTGTACTTTTTACAGCAGACTGTATCAAGTACCTTGTGTTTTTTATGTACAAATGGTGTGGTTTTTCTACACGTAGATAAACACATTGAGATTGTCTTGCACTTAGAAGTAAGACAATTGCTGGGTGAGTTAAATGGGCTTGGCCCAAAGATTTCAGCTCTTCTGGGCTACCGAAGGGCACATAACTTATAGTCAAAAGTTGAATATAGTAATGACCAGTCGCGATTGTACAGAGTACAGTGTAGCCGGTTTCAATTAACAAAAAGACCAGGTAAAAATGCAAAAGTGGAAAAACTGTTCCAGTGCTACTAGTAAAATGCTAATCCGACGTATTTTGTGACGAGAATTCCAATGGTGCAAACCGCGTTGCTCTCCGACCAATACTTTTGGCTGTAGCGACAATTCAATGATCATTGATGTCATAATCACGTGCCCAGCAACGGCTCTTACTCCATGGAAACCAGGGATATTTGCAATTTTTCTACAGCTGCCGATGCCTGGCCCAACTCCGCATCTTTTGGCACCTTATAAATGTCGGTCAGTGTTTATTTGTACTTTTTACAGCAGACTGTATCAAGTACCTTGTGTTTTTCATGTACAAATGGTCTGGTTTTTCTACACGTAGATAAAGACATTGAGATTGTCTTGGACTTAGAAGTAAGACAATTGCTGGGTGAGTTAAATGGGCTTAGCCCAAAGATTTCAGGTCTTCTGGGCTACCGAAGGGCACATATCTTATAGTCAAAAGTTGAATATAGTAATGACCAGTCGCGATGGTACATAGTACAGTGTAGCCGATTTCAATTAACAAAAAGACCAGGCAAAAATGCAAAATTGGAGAAATTGTTCCAGTCTTGCTGGTAAGAGGCTAATCCGACGTATTTTGTGACGAAAAATCGAATGGTGCAAACCGCGTTGCTCTCCGACCAATACTTTTGGCTGTAGTGACAATTGAATGATCATTTATGTCATAATCACGTGCACAGCAACGGCTCTTACTCCATGGAAACCAGGGAAATTTGCAATTTTTCAACAACTGCCGATACCTGCCTCAATTCCGCATCTTTTGGCACCTTATTCATGTGGGTCTGTGGTCAGTTGTACTTTTTACAGCAGACTGTATCAAGTACCTTGTGTTTTTTATGTACAAATGGTGTGGTTTTTCTACACGTAGATAAAGACATTGAGATTGTCTTGGACTTAGAAGTAAGACAATTGCTGGGTGAGTTAAATGGGCTTAGTCCACAGATTTGACGTCTTCTGGGCTACCGAAGGGCACATAACTTACAGTTAAAAGTTGAATATAGTAATGACCAGTCGCGATTGTACAGAGTACAGTGTAGCCGATTTCAATAAACAAAAAAAATCCAGGTAAAAATACAAAAGTGGAAAAACTGTTCCAGTTCTGCTGGTAAGAGGCTGATCCGACGTATTTTGTGACGAGAAATCGAATGGTGCAAACCGCGTTTCTCTCCGACCAATACTTTTGGCTGTAGTGACAATTGATTGATCATTGATGTCATAATCACGTGCACAGCAACGGCTCTTACTCCATGAAAACCAGGGAAATTTGCAATTTTTCAACAGCTGCCGATGCCTGGCTCAATTCCGCATCTTTTGGCACCTCACTGAAGTGGGTCAGTGTTCAGTTGCACTTTTTACAGCAGACTGTATCAAGTACCTTTTGGTTTTCACGTACAAATGGTGTGGTTTTTCTACACGTAGATAAAAACTTTGAGATTGTCTTGGACTTAGAAGTAAGGCAATTGCTGGGTGAGTTAAATGGGCTTAGCCCAAAGATTTCAGGTCTTCTGGGCTACCGAAGGGCACATAACTTATAGTCAAAAGTTGAATATAGTAATGACCAGTCGCGATTGTACAGAGTACAGTGTAGCCGATTTCAATTAACAAAAAGGCCAGGCAAAAATGCAAAAGTGGAAAAACTGTTCCAGTGCTGCTGGTAAGAGGCTAATCCGACGTATTTTGTGACGACAAATCGAATGGTGCAAACCGCGTTGCTCTCCGACCAATACGTTTGGCTGTAGCGACAATTCAATGATCATTGATGTCATAATCACGTGCCCAGCAACGGCTCTTACTCCATGGAAACCAGGGAAATTTGCAATTTTTCAACAGCTGCCGATACCTGGCTCAATTCCGCATCTTTTGGCACCTTACTGAAGTGGGTCAGTGTTCAGTTGTACTTTTTTACAGCAGACTGTATCAAGTACCTTTTGTTTTTCATGTACAAATGGTGTGGTTTTTCTACACGTAGATAAAGACATTGAGATTGTCTTGGACTTAGAAGTAAGACAATTGTTGGGTGGGCTAAATGGGCTGAGCCCAAAGATTTGACGTCTTCTGGGCTACCAAAGGGCACATAACTTATACTCAAAAGTTGAATATAGTAATGACCAGTCGCGATGGTACAGAGTACAGTGTAGCCGATTTCAATTAACAAAAAGACCAGGTAAAAATGCAAAAGTGGAAAAACTGTTCCAGTGCTGCTGGTAAGAGGCTAATCCGACGTATTTTGTGACGAGAAATCGAATGGTGCAAACCGCGTTGCTCTCCGACCAATACTTTTGGCTGTAGTGACAATTGAATGATCATTGATGTCATAATCACGTGCGTAGCAACGGCTCTTACTCCATGGAAACCAGGGAAATTTGCAATTTGTCAACAGCTGCCGATGCCTGGCTCAATTCCGCATCTTTTGGCACCTTAATGATGTGTGTCTGTGGTCAGTTGTACTTTTTACAGCAGACTGTATCAAGTACCTTGTGTTTTTCACGTACAAATGGTGTGGTTTTTCTACACGTAGATAAAGGCATTGAGATTGTCTTGCACTTAGAAGTAAGGCAATTGCTGGGTGAGTTAAATGGGCTTAGCCCAAAGATTTCAGGTCTTCTGGGCTACCGAAGGGCACATAACTTATAGTCAAAAGTTGAATATAGTAATGACCAGTCGCGATTGTACAGAGTACAGTGTAGCCGATTTCAATTTACAGAAAGAGCAGGCAAAAATGCAAAATTGGAAAAATTGTTCCAGTGCTGCTGGTAAGAGGCTAATCCGACGTATTTTGTAACGACAAATCGAATGGTGCAAACCGCGTTGCTCTCCGACCAATACTTTTGGCTGTAGCGACAATTAAATGATCATTTATGTCATAATCACGTGCCCAGCAACGGCTCTTACTCTATGGAAACCAAGGAAATTTGCAATTTTTCAACAGCTGCCGATACCTGGCTCAATTCTGCATCTTTTGGCACCTTACTGATGTGGGTCTGTGGTCAGTTGTACTTTTTACAGCAGACTGTATCAAGTACCTTGTGTTTTTTATGTACAAATGGTGTGGTTTTTCTACACGTAGATAAAGACATTGAGATTGTCTTCGACTTAGAAGTAAGACAATTGCTGGGTGAGTTAAATGGGCTTAGCACAAAGATTTGACGTCTACTGGGCTACCGAAGGGCACATAACTTATAGTCAAAAGTTGAATATACTAATGACCAGTCGCGATTGTACATACTACAGTGTAGCCAATTTCAATTAACAAAAAGACCAGGTAAAAATGCAAAAGTGGAAAAACTGTTCCAGTTGCTGCTGGTAAGAGGCTAATCCGACGTATTTTGTGACGAGAAATCGAATGGTGCAAACCGCGTTGCTCTCCGACCAATACTTTTGGCTGTAGTGACAATTGAATGATCATTTATGTCATAATCACGTGCGTAGCAACGGCTCTTACTCCATGGAAACCAGGAAAATTTGCAATTTTTCAACAGCTGCCGATGCCTGGCTCAATTCCGCATCTTTTGGCACCTTAATGATGTGTGTCTGTGGTCAGTTGTACTTTTTACAGCAGACTGTATCAAGTACCTTGTGTTTTTCACGTACAAATGGTGTGGTTTTTCTACACGTAGATAAAGACATTGAGATTCTCTTGCACTTAGAAGTAAGGCAATTCCTGGGTGAGTTAAATGGGCTTAGCCCAAAGATTTCAGATCCTCTGGGCTACCGAAGGGCACATAACTTATAGTTAAAAGTTGAATATAGTAATGACCAGTCGCGATTGTACAGAGTACAGTGTAGCCGATTTCAATTAACAAAAAGACCAGGCAAAAATGCAAAATTGGAAAAACTGTTCCAGTGCTGCTAGTAAGAGGCTAATCCGACGTATTTTGTGACGGCAAATCGAATGGTGCAATCCGTGTTGCTCTCCGACCAATACTTTTGGCTGTAGCGACAATTCAATGATCATTTATGTCATAATCACGTGCACAGCAACGGCTCTTACTCCATGGAAACCAGGGAAATTTGCAATTTTTCAACAGCTGCCGATGCCTGGCTCAATTCCGCATCTTTTGGCAACTTACTGAAGTGGGTCAGTGTTCAGTTGTACTTTTTACAGCAGACTGTATCAAGTACCTTGTGTTTTTCACGTACAAATGGTGTGGTTTTTCTACACGTAGATAAAGACATTGAGATTGTCTTGCACTTAGAAGTAAGGCAATTGCTGGGTGAGTTAAATGGGCTTAGCCCAAAGATTTCAGGTCTTCTGGGCTACCGAAGGGCACATAACTTATAGTCAAAAGTTGAATATAGTAATGACCAGTCGCGATTGAACAGAGTACAGTGTAGCCGATTTCAATTAACAAAAAGACCAGGCAAAAATGCAAAAGTGGAAAAACTGTTCCAGTGCTGCTGGTAAGAGGCTAATCCGACGTATTTTGTGACGAGAAATCGAATGGTGCAAACCGCATTGCTCTCCGACCAACACTTTTGGCTGTAGCGACAATTCAATGATCATTGATATCATAATCACGTGCCCAGCAACGGCTCTTACTCCATGGAAACCAGGGAAATTTGCAATTTTTCAACAGCTGCCGATGCCTGGCTCAATTCCGCATCTTTTGGCACCTTATTAATGTGGATCAGTGTTCAGTTGTACTTTTTACAGCAGACTGTATCAAGTACCTTGTGTTTTTTATGTACAAAAGGTGTGTTTTTTCTACACGTAGATAAAGACATTGAGATTGTCTTGTACTTAGAAGTAAGACAATTGCTGGGTGAGTTAAATGGGCTTAGCCCAAAGATTTCAGGTCTTCTGGGCTACCGAAGGGCACATAACTTATAGTCAAAAGTTGAATATAGTAATGACCAGTCGCGATTGTACAGAGTACAGTGTAGCACGTTTTAATTAACAAAAAGACCAGGCAAAAATGTAAAAGTGGAAAAACTGTTCCAGTGCTACTAGTAAGAGGCTAATCCGACGTATTTTGTGACGAGAAATCGAATGGTGCAATCCGCGTTGCTCTCCGACCAATACTTTTGGCTGTAGCGACAATTGAATGATCATTGATGTCATAATCCCGTGCGTAGCAACGGCTCTTACTCCTTGGAAACCAGGGAAATTTGCCATTTTTTGACAGCTGCCGATGCCTGGCTCAATTCCGCATCTTTTGGCACCTTACTGAAGTGGGTCAGTGTTCAGTTGTACTTTTTACAGCAGACTGTATCAAGTACCTTGTGTTTTTCATGTACAAATGGTGTGGTTTTTCTACACGTAGATAAAGACATTGAGATTGTCTTTGAATTAGAAGTAAGGCAATTGGTGGGTGAGTTAAATGGGCTTAGCCCAAAGATTTGACGTCTTCTGGGCTACCGAAGGGCACATAACTTATGGTCAAAAGTTGAATATAGTAATGACCAGTCGCGATGGTACATAGTACAGTGTAGCCGATTTCAATTAACAAAAAGACCAGGCAAAAATGCAAAAGTGGAAAAACTGATCCACTGCTGCTGGTAAGAGGCTAATCCGACGTATTTTGTGACGAGAAATCGAATGGTGCAAACCGCGTTGCTCTCCGACCAATACTTTTGGCTGTAGTGACAATTGAATGATCATTGATGTCATAATCACGTGCCCAGCAACGGCTCTTACTCCATGGAAACCAGGGATATTTGCAATTTTTCAACAGCTGCCGATGCCTGGCTCAATTCCGCATCTTTTGGCACCTTACTGAAGTGGGTCAGTGTTCAGTTGTACTTTTTACAGCAGACTGTATCAAGTACCTTGTGTTTTTCATGTACAAATGGTGTGGTTTTTCTACACATAGATAAAGACATTGAGATTGTCTTGGACTTAGAAGTAAGACAGTTGTTGGGTGGGTTAAATGGGCTGAGCCCAAAGATTTGACGTCTTCTGGGCTACCAAAGGGCACATAACTTATAGTCAAAAGTTGAATATAGTAATGACCAGTCGCGATGGTACAGAGTACAGTGTATCCGATTTCAATTAACAAAAAGACCAGGTAAAAATGCAAAAGTGGAAAAACTGTTCCAGTGCTGCTGGTAAGAGGCTAATCCGACGTATTTTGTGACGAGAAATCGAATGGTGCAAACCGCGTTGCTCTCCGACCAATACTTTTGGCTGTAGTGACAATTGAATGATCATTGATGTCATAATCACGTGCGTAGCAACGGCTCTTACTCCATGGAAACCAGGGAAATTTGCAATTTGTCAACAGCTGCCGATGCCTGGCTCAATTCCGCATCTTTTGGCACCTTAATGATGTGTGTCTGTGGTCAGTTGTACTTTTTACAGCAGACTGTATCAAGTACCTTGTGTTTTTCACGTACAAATGGTGTGGTTTTTCTACACGTAGATAAAGGCATTGAGATTGTCTTGCACTTAGAAGTAAGGCAATTGCTGGGTGAGTTAAATGGGCTTAGCCCAAAGATTTCAGGTCTTCTGGGCTACCGAAGGGCACATAACTTATAGTCAAAAGTTGAATATAGTAATGACCAGTCGCGATTGTACAGAGTACAGTGTAGCCGATTTCAATTTACAGAAAGAGCAGGCAAAAATGCAAAATTGGAAAAATTGTTCCAGTGCTGCTGGTAAGAGGCTAATCCGACGTATTTTGTAACGACAAATCGAATGGTGCAAACCGCGTTGCTCTCCGACCAATACTTTTGGCTGTAGCGACAATTAAATGATCATTTATGTCATAATCACGTGCCCAGCAACGGCTCTTACTCCATGGAAACCAAGGAAATTTGCAATTTTTCAACAGCTGCCGATACCTGGCTCAATTCTGCATCTTTTGGCACCTTACTGATGTGGGTCTGTGGTCAGTTGTACTTTTTACAGCAGACTGTATCAAGTACCTTGTGTTTTTTATGTACAAATGGTGTGGTTTTTCTACACGTAGATAAAGACATTGAGATTGTCTTCGACTTAGAAGTAAGACAATTGCTGGGTGAGTTAAATGGGCTTAACACAAAGATTTGACGTCTACTGGGCTACCGAAGGGCACATAACTTATAGTCAAAAGTTGAATATACTAATGACCAGTCGCGATTGTACATACTACAGTGTAGCCGATTTCAATTAACAAAAAGACCAGGCAAAAATGCAAAAGTGGAAAAACTGTTCCAGTTGCTGCTGGTAAGAGGCTAATCCGACGTATTTTGTGACGAGAAATCGAATGGTGCAAACCGCGTTGCTCTCCGACCAATACTTTTGGCTGTAGTGACAATTGAATGATCATTGATGTCATAATCACGTGCACAGCAACGGCTCTTACTCCATGGAAACCAGGAAAATTTGCAATTTTTCAACAGCTGCCGATGCCTGGCTCAATTCCGCATCTTTTGGCACCTTAATGATGTGTGTCTGTGGTCAGTTGTACTTTTTACAGCAGACTGTATCAAGTACCTTGTGTTTTTCACGTACAAATGGTGTGGTTTTTCTACACGTAGATAAAGACATTGAGATTGTCTTGCACTTAGAAGTAAGGCAATTCCTGGGTGAGTTAAATGGGCTTAGCCCAAAGATTTCAGATCCTCTGGGCTACCGAAGGGCACATAACTTATAGTTAAAAGTTGAATATAGTAATGACCAGTCGCGATTGTACAGAGTACAGTGTAGCCGATTTCAATTAACAAAAAGACCAGGCAAAAATGCAAAATTGGAAAAACTGTTCCAGTGCTGCTAGTAAGAGGCTAATCCGACGTATTTTGTGACGGCAAATCGAATGGTGCAATCCGTGTTGCTCTCCGACCAATACTTTTGGCTGTAGCGACAATTCAATGATCATTTATGTCATAATCACGTGCACAGCAACGGCTCTTACTCCATGGAAACCAGGGAAATTTGCAATTTTTCAACAGCTGCCGATGCCTGGCTCAATTCCGCATCTTTTGGCAACTTACTGAAGTGGGTCAGTGTTCAGTTGTACTTTTTACAGCAGACTGTATCAAGTACCTTGTGTTTTTCACGTACAAATGGTGTGGTTTTTCTACACGTAGATAAAGACATTGAGATTGTCTTGCACTTAGAAGTAAGGCAATTGCTGGGTGAGTTAAATGGGCTTAGCCCAAAGATTTCAGGTCTTCTGGGCTACCGAAGGGCACATAACTTATAGTCAAAAGTTGAATATAGTAATGACCAGTCGCGATTGAACAGAGTACAGTGTAGCCGATTTCAATTAACAAAAAGACCAGGCAAAAATGCAAAAGTGGAAAAACTGTTCCAGTGCTGCTGGTAAGAGGCTAATCCGACGTATTTTGTGACGAGAAATCGAATGGTGCAAACCGCATTGCTCTCCGACCAACACTTTTGGCTGTAGCGACAATTCAATGATCATTGATGTCATAATCACGTGCCCAGCAACGGCTCTTGCTCCATGGAAACCAGGGAAATTTGCAATTTTTCAACAGCTGCCGATGCCTGGCTCAATTCCGCATCTTTTGGCACTTTACTGAAGTGGGTCAGTGTTTAGTTGTACTTTTTACAGCAGACTGTATCAAGTACCTTGTGTTTTTTATGTACAAATGGTGTGGTTTTTCTACACGTAGATAAAGACATTGAGATTGTCTTGGACTTAGAAGTAAGACAATTGCTGGGTGAGTTAAATGGGCTTGGCCCAAAGATTTCAGGTCTTCTGGGCTACCGAAGGGCACATAACATATAGTCAAAAGTTGAATATAGTAATGACCAGTCGCGATGGTACATAGTACAGTGTAGCCGATTTCAATTAACAAAAAGACCAAGCAAAAATGCAAAATTGGAAAAATGTGACGAGAAATCGAATGGTGCAAACCGCGTTGCTCTCCGACCAATACTTTTGGCTGTAGCGACAATTCAATGATCATTGATGTCATAATCACGTGCCCAGCAACGGCTCTTACTCCATGGAAACCAGGGATATTTGCAATTTTTAACAGCTGCCGATACCTGGCTCAATTCCGCATCTTTTGGCACCTTATTCATGTGGGTCTGTGGTCAGTTGTACTTTTACACCAGACTGTATCAAGTACCTTGTGTTTTTTTATATACAAATGGTGTGGTTTTTCCACACGTAGATAAACACATTGAGATTGTCTTGGACTTAGAAGTAAGACAATTGCTGGGTGAGTTAAATGGGCTTAGCCCAAAGATTTCAGGTCTTCTGGGCTACCGAAGGGCACATAACTTATAGTCAAAAGTTGAATATAGTAATGACCAGTCGCGATGGTACAGAGTACAGTGTAGCCGGTTTCAATTAACAAAAAGACCAGGTAAAAATGCAAAAGTGGAAAAACTGTTCCAGTGCTACCAGTAAGAGGCTAATCCGACGTATTTTGTGACGAGAATTCCAATGGTGCAAACCGCGTTGCTCTCCGACCAATACTTTTGGCTGTAGCGACAATTCAATGATCATTGATTTCATAATCACGTGCCCAGCAACGGCTCTTACTCCATGGAAACCAGGGATATTTGCAATTTTTCAACAGCTGCCGATGCCTGGCCCAATTCCGCATCTTTTGGCACCTTATAAATGTCGGTCAGTGTTTAGTTGTACTTTTTACAGCAGACTGTATCAAGTACCTTGTGTTTTTCATGTACAAATGGTGTGGTTTTTCTACACGTAGATAAAGACATTGAGATTGTCTTGGACTTAGAAGTAAGACAATTGCTGGGTGAGTTAAATGGGCTTAGCCCAAAGATTTCAGGTCTTCTGGGCTACCGAAGGGCACATAACTTATAGTCAAAAGTTGAATATAGTAATGACCAGTCGCGATGGTACATAGTACAGTGTAGCCGATTTCAATTAACAAAAAGACCAGGCAAAAATGCAAAATTGGAGAAATTGTTCCAGTTTTGCTGGTAAGAGGCTAATCCGACGTATTTTGTGACGACAAATCGAATGGTGCAATCCGCGTTGCTCTCCGACCAATACTTTTGGCTGTAGTGACAATTGAATGATCATTTATGTCATAATCACGTGCACAGCAACGGCTCTTACTCCATGGAAACCAGGGAAATTTGCAATTTTTCAACAGCTGCCGATACCTGGCTCAATTCCGCATCTTTTGGCACCTTATTCATGTGGGTCTGTGGTCAGTTGTACTTTTTACTGCAGACTGTATCAAGTACCTTGTGTTTTTTATGTACAAATGGTGTGGTTTTTCTACACGTAGATAAAGACATTGAGATTGTCTTGGACTTAGAAGTAAGACAATTGCTGGGTGAGTTAAATGGGCTTAGCCCAAAGATTTGACGTCTTCTGGGCTACCGAAGGGCACATAACTTATAGTTAAAAGTTGAATATAGTAATGACCAGTCGCGATTGTACAGAGTACAGTGTAGCCGATTTCAATAAACAAAAACAAAAAGGTAAAAATACAAAAGTGGAAAAACTGTTCCAGTGCTCCTGGTAAGAGGCCAATCCGACGTGTTTTGGGACGAGAAATCGAATGGTGCAATCCGCGTTGCTCTCCGACCAATACTTTTGGCTGTAGTGACAATTGATTGATCATTGATGTCATAATCACGTGCACAGCAACGGCTCTTACTCCATGAAAACCAGGGAAATTTGCAATTTTTCAACAGCTGCCGATGCCTGGCTCAATTCCGCATCTTTTGGCACCTTACTGAAGTGGGTCAGTGTTCAGTTGTACTTTTTACAGCAGACTCTATCAAGTACCTTGTGTTTTTCTCGTACAAATGGTGTGGTTTTTCTACACGTAGATAAAGACATTGAGATTGTCTTTGAATTAGAAGTAAGACAATTGGTGGGTGAGTTAAATGGGCTTAGCGCAAAGATTTGACGTCTTCTGGGCTACCGAAGGGCACATAACTTATAGTCAAAAGTTGAATATAGTAATGACCAGTCGCGATGGTACATAGTACAGTGTAGCCGGTTTCAATTAACAAAAAGACCAGGCAAAAATGCAAAAGTGGAAAAACTGATCCACTGCTGCTGGTAAGAGGCTAATCCGACGTATTTTGTGACGAGAAATCGAATGGTGCAAACCGCGTTTCTCTCCGACCAATACTTTTGGCTGTGGCGACAATTCAATGATCATTGATGTCATAATCACGTGCCCAGCAACGGCCCTTGCTCCATGGAAACCAGGGAAATTTGCAATTTTTCAACAGCTGCCGATGCCTGGCTCAATTCCGCATCTTTTGGCACCTTACTGAAGTGGGTCAGTGTTCAGTTGTACTTTTTACAGCAGACTGTATCAAGTACCTTGTGTTTTTTATGTACAAATGGTGTGGTTTTTCTGCACGTAGATAAAGACTTTGAGATTGTCTTGCACTTAGAAGTAAGGCAATTGCTGGGTGAGTTAAATGGGCTTAGCCCAAAGATTTGACGTCTTCTGGGCTACCGAAGGGCACATAACTTATAGTCAAAAGTTGAATATAGTAATGACCAGTCGCGATTGTACAGAGTACAGTGTAGCCGATTTCAATTAACAAAAAGACCAGGCAAAAATGCAAAATTGGAAAAACTGTTCCAGTGCTGCTGGTAAGAGGCTAATCCGACGTATTTTGTGACGAGAAATCGAATGGTGCAATCCGCGATGCTCTCCGACCAATACTTTTGGCTGTAGCGACAATTCAATGATCATTGATTTCATAATCACGTGCCCAGCAACGGCTCTTACTCCATGGAAACCAGGGATATTTGCAATTTTTCAACAGCTGCCGATGCCTGGCCCAATTCCGCATCTTTTGGCACCTTATAAATGTGGGTCAGTGTTTAGTTGTACTTTTTACAGCAGACTGTATCAAGTACCTTGTGTTTTTCATGTACAAATGGTGTGGTTTTTCTACAGGTAGATAAAGACATTAAGATTGTCTTGGACTTAGAAGTAAGACAATTGCTGGGTGAGTTAAATGGGCTTAGCCCAAAGATTTGACGTCTTCTGGGCTACCGAAGGGCACATAACTTATAGTCAAAAGTTGAATATAGTAATGACCAGTCGCGATGGTACATAGTACAGTGTAGCCGATTTCAATTAACAAAAAGACCAGGCAAAAATGCAAAATTGGAGAAATTATTCCAGTTTTGCTGGTAAGAGGCTAATCCGACGTATTTTGTGACGACAAATCGAATGGTGCAATCCGCGTTGCTCTCCGACCAATACTTTTGGCTGTAGTGACAATTGAATGATCATTTATGTCATAATCACGTGCACAGCAACGGCTCTTACTCCATGGAAACCAGGGAAATTTGCAATTTTTCAACAACTGCCGATACCTGGCTCAATTCCGCATCTTTTGGCACCTTATTCATGTGGGTCTGTGGTCAGTTGTACTTTTTACAGCATACTGTATCAAGTACCTTGTGTTTTTTATGTACAAATGGTGTGGTTTTTCTACACGTAGATAAAGACATTGAGATTGTCTTGGACTTAGAAGTAAGACAATTGCTGGGTGAGTTAAATGGGCTTAGCCCAAAGATTTGACGTCTTCTGGGCTACCGAAGGGCACATAACTTATAGTTAAAAGTTGAATATAGTAATGACCAGTCGCGATTGTACAGAGTACAGTGTAGCCGATTTCAATAAACAAAAAAAAACCAGGTAAAAATACAAAAGTGGAAAAACTGTTCCAGTGCTCCTGGTAAGAGGCTAATCCGACGTATTTTGTGACGAGAAATCGAATGGTGCAAACCGCGTTTCTCTCCGACCAAAACTTTTGGCTGTAGCGACAATTCAATGAATATTTATATCATAATCACGTGCCCAGCAACGGCTCTTACTCCATGGAAACCAGGGATATTTGCAATTTTTTAACAGCTGCCGATGCCTGGCCCAATTCCGCATTTTTTGGCACCTTATAAATGTGGGTTAATGTTCAGTTGTACTTTTTACAGCAGACTGTATCAAGTACCTTTTGTTTTTTATGTACAAATGGTGTGGTTTTTCTACACGTAGATAAGGACATTGAGATTGACTTGCACTTAGAAGTAAGACAATTGCTGGGTGAGTTAAATGGGCTTGGCCCAAACATTTGACGTCTTCTGGGCTACCGAAGGGCACATAACATATAGTCAAAAGTTGAATATAGTAATGACCAGTCGCGATTGTACAGAGTACAGTGTAGCCGATTTCAATTAACAAAAAGACCTGGTAAAAATGCAAAAGTGGAAAAACTGTTCCAGTGCTGCTGGTAAGAGGCTAATTCGACGTATTTTGTGACGAGAAATCGAATGGTGCAAACCGCGTTGCTCTCCGACCAATACTTTTGGCTGTAGTGACAATTGAATGATCATTTGTGTCATAATCACGTGCCCAGCAACGGCTCTTACTCCATGGAAACCAGGGATATTTGCAATTTTTCAACAGCTGCCGATGCCTGGCTCAATTCCGCATCTTTTGGCACCTTACTGAAGTGGGTCAGTGTTCAGTTGTTCTTTTTACAGCAGACTGTATCAAGTACCTTGTGTTTTTCATGTACAAATGGTGTGGTTTTTTTACACGTAGATAAAGACATTGAGATTGTCTTGCACTTAGAAGTAAGGCAATTGCTGGGTGATTTAAATGGGCTTAGCCCAAAGATTTCAGGTCTTCTGGGCTACCGAAGGGCACATAACTTATAGTCAAAAGTTGAATATAGTAATGACCAGTCGCGATTGTACAGAGTACAGTGTAGCCGATTTCAATTAACAAAAAGACCAGGCAAAAATGCAAAAGTGGAAAAACTGTTCCAGTGCTGCTGGTAAGAGGCTAATCCGACGTATTTTGTGACGAGAAATCGAATGGTGCAATCCGCGATGCTCTCCGACCAATACTTTTGGCTGTAGCGACAATTCAATGATCATTTATGTCATATTCACGTGCCCAGCAACGGCTCTTACTCCATGGAAACCAGGGATATTTGCAATTTTTTAACAGCTGCCGATGCCTGGCCCAATTCCGCATTTTTTGGCACCTTTTAAATGTGGGTCAGTGTTCAGTTGTACTTTTTACAGCAGACTGTATCAAGTACCTTGTGTTTTTTATGTACAAATGGTGTGGTTTTTCTACACGTAGATAAAGACATTGAGATTGTCTTGGACTTAGAAGTAAGACAATTGCTGGGTGAGTTAAATGGGCTTGGCCCAAAGATTTCAGGTCTTCTGGGCTACCGAAGGGCACATAACATATAGTCAAAAGTTGAATATAGTAATGACCAGTCGCGATGGTACATAGTACAGTGTAGCCGATTTCAATTAACAAAAAGACCAAGCAAAAATGCAAAATTGGAAAAATGTGACGAGAAATCGAATGGTGCAAACCGCGTTGCTCTCCGACCAATACTTTTGGCTGTAGCGACAATTCAATGATCATTGATGTCATAATCACGTGCCCAGCAACGGCTCTTACTCCATGGAAACCAGGGATATTTGCAATTTTTTAACAGCTGCCGATACCTGGCTCAATTCCGCATCTTTTGGCACCTTATTCATGTGGGTCTGTGGTCAGTTGTACTTTTACAGCAGACTGTATCAAGTACCTTGTGTTTTTTATATACAAATGGTGTGGTTTTTCTACACGTAGATAAAGACATTGAGATTGTCTTGGACTTAGAAGTAAGACAATTGCTGGGTGAGTTAAATGGGCTTAGCCCAAAGATTTCAGGTCTTCTGGGCTACCGAAGGGCACATAACTTATAGTCAAAAGTTGAATATAGTAATGACCAGTCGCGATGGTACATAGTACAGTGTAGCCGATTTCAATTAACAAAAAGACCAGGCAAAAATGCAAAATTGGAGAAATTGTTCCAGTTTTGCTGGTAAGAGGCTAATCCGACGTATTTTGTGACGACAAATCGAATGGTGTAATCCGCGTTGCTCTCCGACCAATACTTTTGGCTGTAGTGACAATTGAATGATCATTTATGTCATAATCCCGTGCACAACAACGGCTCTTACTCCATGGAAACCAGGGAAATTTGCAATTTTTCAACAACTGCCGATACCTGGCTCAATTCCGCATAGTAGTATAGAATGTGGGTTTGGGGTCTCCGTGGGGATCCATTTTTTGTGGTTTTGGGGATCTGTTTTTTGGTGGTGATGTGGTGGTGACGTCACACCTGCCAGCCCGAAGGGCTGGTAGGTGTGACGTCACCCCTCAGTTGTGGGTTTTTTCCACGGCGCGGGGCGTATGTGTATAGACGAGTGTGATATAGTGTACAGTATAACCGTATAACAGTATAGGGAAAAAAGAGCGAAAAAAAAAGAGGCAAAACGTCGGCTTGTAAAGTCGAGTGGGACAGCTCGAAAAGAGCTCCCGGGCGCCAAAACGGACCAATGGGTGAGCCGGATTTGCCCCAAAACTGCCCAATGGGGGGGCCCGCAAAACGGACCAATCAGCGTGCGAGAAGAGGTTACGTAAGAAAAAACGAACCAATCAGCGTGTGGTGAATTTCCGCGTATCTCAGGTACAAAAAGACAGGTGCAGCAGTAGTAGATCACTTCACCCGAAGACACCGACCGACCGAGCGAGCGAGCGACCGAGTAAACAAGCAACGATGGATCAAGAGGATTTCGAGGTTATTATGGAGAAGAAGACGTTGGAGGGGAAGAAGACGGCGAAGCTATTTACCTGCGAGGTGTGCGATCGAGGATTTACCCGACGTGATAGCTGGCGACGTCATCACCAAACACAGCACGGCGATAAGGAGAAAAAGAAGAAGACGGAGAAGTATTTTTGCCGGGTGTGTGCCCAGCATTTTACCCTGCGGAATAACTGGCTCCGACACCAGCGGACGCATCACCAGCCCCAGACAAACAAAAGATTCACCTGTCCGACCTGTGACCGGACGTTTTTTCGCCGAGAACATTTGATCCGCCATCAACAGCGCCATGGCAACAAACGAGAACGTGTGTGGGATTGTGAAGACTGTGGGAAGTCTTTCTACCGGTTGTGGGATTGGCGGACCCATCAACGTGGGAAACACGGCTCGGTAAGTTCTTTTTTTATTATTTTATTTTATTTTTCTCCACCCCAAGCAGCAGGTTGAGTGACCTACTAACCCACGAAGACGCCGCTTGATTATGGAGGTTGAAAAGCCACTGTATTCCATGAATGGTCGGTTAGCTCAGTCGGCAGAGCGTTGGGCTAATGACGCGAATGTCACGGGTTCGAGCCTCATATCAGCCAGTCGAAATTTTTTCATTTTTGTTGGTGGGCATTGATTTTTTTTTTCATTTTCGTTTCTTTGCATACTATTTCGTTTTAAATAACGACGAGTATGTTGAATTTGGGGATAGTCTTTGAAGTCCAAATGTTGAATCATGTGCATGTATGAGTAGTTGCTTTCCGCGTTCAGCGTTGGTCATCTCGGTGATAAAAAGGGTCCGTTTCCAAAAAAATCATGCGCACAATAAATGTACATGATTTGTTTGTTTCAGGCTGGGGATGAATTAGGGGGAGTAATTTGCTTCTTGAAAGTTAATTTTAAGACAGTAAGAGCTATCTCATGTTACATGTTTGTAACAGTGTATGAAAAAAAGTATAAAAAAAACTTCTTTACTGGATCATATGCAATAAGACATGCTGCATTTCATTGCTGAAAATTACTATTCACAGCTGAGTTGTTTACCGTTATGTAAGCACTTGCGCTGTAGATGGTGTGTCGATAGGGTTTCCACTCCATGTAGGTGACATGTATAAGGGTGTACTCCCCAGCTCGCTGGCGCAGTGGCTGGCGCAGTGGCTGACGCAGTGGCTGGGTGATTGACTGGCAACAATGTATACAATGTATACAAGACGCAGCCGATCAAAACAAAAACCACGTGTCCAAACAAAAACCACGTGTCAAAACAAAGCACAGCTGACAGCGATATGTTCCCTGAACAATGGTGAACGGGAATACCTATCTGGATGGTTCCTATGTTTTATGTATTAAAAAAGGGACTGGGTCAGTGTGTCAGTGTGTCATGCTAGGGCTGCTATCTATCGGAATGGTTCCTATGTATTATGTATTAAAAAAATTTTTTTTTAGCGGATTGACGCTTCATTTTAATTAGTAGATTACCGTATAAAGTAGTTGTCTATCGGTCACCTTCAGACGTTGTTGTTGTTTCCAATTAATTAATATTACGCTTCGGATTCGCTAGATTTCTTATTGAAATAACAGTAGTTTTAGTTCAGTATATTTAAGGATAGTTGTGTCTTTTAATAGTTTGTAACTCCAGTAAAACTAGATAGAAAGCCTGAGTAGCTTAGAGGATATTTCCTTATGTATTTCGTAGTAGAAATCCACGAATGTGTGTGCGGTGTCAAATGTATGTAAACAAGGGGGGCTAACTCCTGATGGAATACGCTTAGCAGGGGCGACTACTTTTGTTGGAAACGGAATCATTCAAAGAGAAGCAGACAACCGTTTTCAGTGACGTTTATCCGTGATAAGCTGTCGATAACAAAGTATGTATTTCCCTTGCGCTTTGATTGCAACTGTTAATATATTCAAATGTGCCGATCTAATTCAATATATACAACCCCTAGCCCTGGGTTGAGCGGAAGTAGACACAATGATGAAGCAAAGTGTCAGAGATTCTTGACACTCTAACCATATTTACTAAAAAGAGAATTAT
Organism: Liolophura sinensis; assembly: GCF_032854445.1. Lineage (NCBI taxonomy): Eukaryota > Metazoa > Mollusca > Polyplacophora > Chitonida > Chitonidae > Liolophura > Liolophura sinensis. The sequence continues at coordinate 93,686 of NW_027018019.1, read as the reverse complement.
ACTGTAACGCAGTATGGGCGGTTGTCCTGTTGCCGTAATCAGTTTGCCAAGTACAGCTCAGTAACTGACTTCAAATGGCCGAAAAATACACTTGTCAGTGTGTTTATACATGGAGGCTGGTCGTCAAGGTTTTTACTCCAATATGGTATTACTAACCTAATCAAAGCCTGGTATGACCTAACTGAGATTCGATCAGAATTTGGAAGTGATAGGATGTCAACACCAATAAACCAATGTCACTGGTCAGTTTAGAGTAACCTCCCTTGGTTGGCTCTAACTCCAGTAAAGCTAGATATAAAGCTTGAGTAGCTTAGAGGATATTTCCTTATGTATTTCGTAGTAGAAATCCACGAATGTGTGCGATGTCAAATGTATGTAAACAAGGGGGATAACTCCTGATGGAATACGCGTAGCAGGGGCGACTACTTTTGTTGGAATAATGGAAATAAGGGTTTCATTCCTGAAAATGACTATCCACAGCTGAGATCGTTAGATTTCTTATTGAAATAACAGTAGTTTTAGTTCAATATATTTAAGGATAGTTGTGTCTTTTAATAGTTTGTAACTCCAGTAAAGCTAGATAGAAAGCCTGGGTAGCTTAGAGGATATTTCCTTATGTATTTCGTAGTAGAAATCCACGAATGTATGTGCGGTGTCAAATGTATGTAAACAAGGGGGCTAACTCCTGATGGAATACGCTTAGCAGGGGCGACTACTTTTGTTGGAATAATGGAAATAAGGGGTATAACTCTAAATGTCAAATGTCAATACGTGTCTGGAAAGAGTAATTTATAGTAACTTTCTTTATTTTTTGTTCCAAAACTGTATAGGGGTTTTGTAGAGTTATATATATATGATATCTATCGGAATGGCTCCTATGTATTATATGTATTATAAAATTTTTTAGCGGAACATATGTACATATGCACATATGTACAATAGTATGTATATAAAGTATGTCTAGGGTTTACTTGGGTTATAACGTCTACACCCTTCTATGTTACAGAGACCTGTTTCATCTACCACCACCACCACCACCACCACCGACGACAACAGACCCAGCACGAGTCAAGCTCAAGTGAGTTTAGCGGGGGATACCTCGCTGGGAGAAGAAAAGAAAAAACAAAAGAAAAAAAGTCCAACGTGCCAGTTCGAACCCGACCCAGTACAGCCTCACGAGGCTGTCTTGCCGAGCGGTGACATTGACGTACGGGAGTTGTACCAGCGGCATTGGCGATCGATCAGGACGTATTTCCATCGCCACAAACCAATTCAAGACTGCTATAATTACCGACTGAGTGATCTCGGTGCTATCCCAGCCCATGTAGATGAGATTTACGAAGACCAGCCGACCGCTTTCACTATCAATTACAGTTTTGGATATATCCTCCGCCACAAAGAGACGGGTCAGGTGCGGTATTATTACCCGAGCACCAACAACACCCGAGTACTCGACGCACCGTACCGCGTGGCGAGTCGGGCTGACCTGCGAGGATTCCACACCCAGCATCTCCTCACCCAAGACCTACCCTGCGGTTAAACCTGTACCAGCGGCATTTCAGCTATATCAAAGACATGGGACGTTATGCTCGATCTTTCACCTGCCAGGTGTGCCAGAAGAGTTTTCGGACACTGTGGGAGTTACGACGGCACGGTCAAACGTGCACCGACGCCATTCGACGAAAGTACCCGGGGGGTGTCTTCCGCAATCAGCCCACCATTTTCGAAACGTTGGCGGACATGGGGATCGAACTCCAGGACGGTGACGACGGCATCTTCCCGTACCGAGCGTGTTATGACTTTGAGGCGTACTTGGCTCCGGTGAACCCGGTGGACGATGCGGCGACTACCTCGACGGAATGGACGGCTCAACACATCCCCATGAGTGTCAGCGTCAACTCTAATGTACCGGATTACGACCAGCCCGTGTGTTTCATCTCCACCGGCGATCCCCAGGCACTCGTCGGGGATATGATGGCTTACCTCAACACCATCAGCGAGATCAGTAGCGCCTATCTCCACGAGCGTTATGCTTACATCCTGGACGCCTTAGACGAGCGGATCGATCCCGACGAGAAGAAACCGTCTTACACACGCCGAGTGCGGGACAGATTCGTGACCTATATGGACCAACTCCCCGTCCTCGGCTTTAACTCGGGTAACTATGACCTGAACTTAATCAAACAACAGCTTTACCCCCACCTGGTCCAGAGCGGTGATTTGGAGTATGTGATTAAGCGGAACAATAATCACATGGCCCTCGCCACACCGCAGCTGAAATTTCTGGACATTCGGAATTACCTGGCCCCGAATTACAGTTACGACAAGTGGGTGAAAGCTTACGACTGTCACGTGACCAAAGGGAAGCGGACCGTCAAAGACTTGCTGCGGTGGTATAATAACCTAGACTTCATTCCCTTAATGGAGGCTGCGGAGAAGATGTCGGTGTTCTACCGAACCATGCATGTGGATGTCTTCAAACACTGCATCAGCATACCAGGGCTTACCCTCCGCTACTTATTCCATGATTTACGCTCCGTGTTCACCCTCATCGGTGAGAAAGACAAAGACATGCACGATTGCCTCAAGAAAAACATCGTGGGTGGGCCGAGCATCATTTTCCACCGCTACCACGAACGAGGTGTAACCCGTATACGGGGCGGAAAGCTGTGTCAGCGCATCGTAGGATTCGATGCCAACGCGCTGTACCTGTACTGCCTGGCCTCACCTATGCCGGCAGGTCACTGCGTCCGTTGGCGCCGTCAGGACGGGGGAGAGAAGTTCGTTCCCTCCGGCACCGCCACCCGTCTGGCTGAAAAATGGCTGGACTGGAAGGCACAGCAGCTGGGGGTATCGATCCGTCACCGACTCAATCACACCGAGAAGCGGATCGGTGATCGACAACTCCCCGTAGACGGGTTCGCCTATATCGACGGACAGCCTACTGTGTTTCAATTCCACGGGTGTTATTTCCACTATCACGGCTGTCACCTGAATCACCCTCGCCCGGGAAAGGTGTGCTACAACGAGCGGCGGGGATTAACCCCCCAGGACTTACGGCAGGAGGTGGATGCGAACGACGCATACATTCGCTCCCAGGGGTATCCATTGGTAACGATATGGGAGTGCGAGTTCCACCGCCAACGCGCGACAAACCCAGCCTTACGGGACTTCCTACAACAGTACGGTTTACCCCCGTCACAGCGACAACCCAAGACACAAGCTGAGCTCATGGAGGCTGTCATTCAAGGTCAGTTGTTTGGATTTGTGGAATGTGACATCCACGTGCCGGACCACCTCAAAGCGGACTTTGCCTAATGCCCACCCATCTTTAAAAACACCGAGGTGAGTCGGGCTGATATAGGCCCCACCATGGCAGAGTTCGCGGCTGTGAATGACATCATGCCCACACCCAGGCGTATGCTGATCGGGAGCATGTTTGGTAAGCAAATTCTGCTAGCCACACCTCTGCTCCAATGGTATCTCGGTCGGGGATTGATCGTCACGCACGTCTACCAAGCGATGGAATACACACCGGAGCGAGCGTTCGAAGCCTTCGCAGACGCCGTCACCCAAGCTCGACGGGAGGGAGATGTCAACCCGACCAAAGCCCTGATCGGGGAGACCATGAAGCTGTTGGGGAATTCAGGTTATGGAAAAACCGTCACCAATCAAGACCGACACGTGGATGTCAAAATCTGTGATCTGGCAGAAACACGAAAATTACTGGCGAGTGTTCGGTGTCGAACCGTCGACCCCATCGACGAGACCACCTTTGAAGTGACGAGTAGCAAGAAGACCATTCGCTACAATCTCCCCTTGCAAATAGGGTGCATGGTCTACCAGTATGCCAAACTCCGCATGCTGGAATTTTATTACGATTTCATGGCTCGTTTTTTCGACAAGGCGGATTGGCAGTACTGTGAGATGGACACAGACTCTGCTTACATGGCTTGGTCCGACCCAGACTGGGAATCCCTCGTCAAACCCGAGCTGCGAGCCGTGTACGAGACCGAGCGGGATGCGTGGTTACCCCGTCGCGACCATTACGACCACGATAAGCGCACACCGGGGCTTTTCAAAGTCGAGTGGACCGGTGATGCTATCGTCAGTTTGTGTTCCAAGACTTATTATTGTTACGGCGGGGCATCCAACACCAAAGACAAACTCTCCTGCAAAGGTGTGAGCGCACGAGGTGTGGACAAGGCCGTGTATCTCTCTGTGTTGCGCAATCACCAAAGCGCGAGTGGTGTGAATCGGGGGATGCGGATGCGGGGCAATACGATGTACTCGTATACCCAACACAAAGACGCATTCACATACTTTTACGGAAAGCGAAAAGTGCTCCCCGACGGGGTGAGCACCACCTATTTAGATCTGTAGAACAGTGCTATGGATACTCTACACACCCGGCTCCTGTGGTCTTGTGCTCTTGTGATACTTCCCACGGCCCTTTTCAGGGCCAACCAACTCTTCCCGAAAGAGTACTTTCTCAATCTAAGCACTAAAAAAAAGAAAAAAAAAAGAAACCCCACACCAGACACAGTCTTCCCATTTTTTTTTTTAATTGTACAATTTTTTTCATGTGTTTTATCATTCGCAGTGGTACGTACGTGAAAAAGTTAAAAACGCCCAGCGGGGGGCGGCGGGCCGGCAGCCGTAATAGCCTGACACACTGACCCGACTTGCCGTGCCTGCTACATAGTCATACATTGTTGCCGAGCGTCGCCTTGCCGGTATACGGCAGACGGCCTGGTAACAATGTATAACGCAACAATGTATGACGATGTAACAGGCGGTGACTGGGTCAGTGTGTCAGTGTGCTATAGCTGGCCTGCATGCTGTTGTGGTAGTCCTCATCATAATAAAGAAAAAAGTCAAACCACCACGGTATGTGAGTCTCATAGTCTCTTTTTTTAAATTTTATTCCATACTGTATGGGGTAACAGGTCGAACAGGGAAAACAAGAACGTGGAATGCATAACACATCGAACTGGGAAGAAAAAATGTTATTTGATGTATGTTTTACAGTCCATGGGTGTGGAAAAAAAACGAGGGATGGATCCCAAACTGACGATCCACCCAATCGAACACCCGTAAGTCATTATCGTAGGTCGTGCACGCTGTGTCCAACGTGTGTACAATAGCATCCATGGGACGGCCTCGAGCTCGCTGGGTTAAGTAATACACACAATATTGACCGCACACGGTCGTGTCCAGACTCTGCAGCCGCCGATCGTTCCACGTCCAGTGGTGTGTTCCCCGGTTAAGCCAAGCGGTGATATCGGGGTAGAGGGGTGGGAGTCCGTAGGAATCAAAGTATTCGCCCCGGAGATGGGGTGGGTTGGACCACTGGTCTATGAAGACGGCGACCCAATGTCGTCCTGGGCGAAGACACGTGTCTGTGTTAATGATGCAGGCCCAGGGGGGTCCAGGGGATCCTAGGGGTGGGGCGTGAGGGGTGTGAAGGGTGTGAGGGGCGTGAGGAGAGTGAGGGGAGATGATCCCGAGGGTAGACCCCACCTCCTGCCCCCACCACAGCCCGGGTAAACACGTCTGTTTGTAGCACACGTCGCAATTGTACCGTGTCCATGTTGTTGTTTGTTGTTTTGGGCTGTTCAACTGGCGAAGTCACAGAGCACGTTTCGGCTTTGGTCTATTTCTATGATATTGCTGAATTCAGCGTAGCACACCACGTTAATGGTTTCCGGCAGTGGTTTGGCAAACCGCATCTCCAGGCGCAAATCCCCTTTTTGTACCAGGTTCAGTTGGTGGTCATCGTGGAGGCTAGGGGTCAAGTCGAAACAAAACAGCGTGTGACCTTCGGCGAATGTGGTGCGCTTGATATTGTTTCCCTCGTCGTGGAACGCTTTCCCCGTGTGGGTAAAGAGGTTCATGTACGTGCGGATGAAATTCTCGTTCTCAAAGTCGGGTGTCAGGGGCTTGGTTGGAATCTGACGACCGCCAACGTACAAGGCGACGAAGTTTGTGTAGTAGTGTCGGAAACGAAACGGGTTTTTAGTGTAGTCCCCGTCAAAAGCCTTGTTGCTCACACACCCCACCACTAAACGTGTCGGTAAGCTGCCCAGAAATAGGGTTTTGTTCATTGATGAGGGTGTGACCTCTGGGGACAGAGAAATACTTGGTCAGCACGCGGCGGATTGGGTACTTGGCAGGAGCTTTGGCCAAGGCTTTCAAATGCCCCAGTTGCACACCGCTGGTGATTTTTCACTTTGCGCACAAAGATCAAGACCTCCTCCAAGCGAGTCTTGTAGCCGGGAGCGGCTTCATCGGACATCAAAGCAAACGAATCCTTAGCCGGGGTGAGACGGATGCGGACCGTGACGTTGTTGAGGCAGGTGTCGGTGTTGCAGGGAACATGTCACAATGCAGGCGACCCAGCATGTCAACCGACCGACTTTCAGCCGTGCAGTTCAGCCGATCGACAAACCCGGCATTGGTGTCAGTCATCGTGTCAACTTTCCTGGGGTGTCCGCATACCACAAGGCAGCAGACAGCTGGCTCTTTTTAGCCTCTTTACCGTAAGACAACAATGTCTCCAAGTAAGCCCGGTATGGGTACATGTTGGTGGACGGCGTGATGAGTTTATCGTTCAGGGAGACGTCTACCTGTCGCCACATGGATTGTATCCACAGGTTAGTCGGAGCCACCTTCTTGTCAGCCGCCACAGCCGTCCGTCCCCGTTGAGGATTTTTGCCTTCACGTACAGCATGGTGTTGGCCAAGTCCAAGTAAGTGTCTGCGTCAGCGTTGGTGATGACAAATTCTACAGGTCCCACATCACTCAGGCTGGCGATGGGGCTGTAAGCATCCCAGCGGCCTTCTCGAACGCTGGTGTCGGTCGGGGGTAAGGTCCACAAATCAAACCCACTGCTGACGGACAGGCAGCATTCGGGGTGGGGAAGAGCCATGGCTTGTGTATGTGCGCGTGCGCGTGTGTGTTTAGCTGAAAATATCCGGTGGATTCAGGGCATTCGATGTGGCTCGAGTTTTGATGTGTCTTCTTCTGGGCTTGACGGCACGTCTTTTAAGTCCCACGTGTCGGTGACGAGTGGGCGTGACGCGCGGTGTCTTCCGTTTTATAGGCTCACCCAGTAACCGCTGTCGGGCGTAGCGACTAGCTTTGACCAGCAGCTGTTTTCCAGTCGCCAAACCGCGTCGTTTCAAAGCCTGTTGTGGTGACACGCCCCCACTCAGCACATCCCCCACGACTTGCAGTCCGGTTCGTAACGCCGTTTTGCCCAGTGCTTTCACAGCCGGCGAGGTTAGCAAGGGCTGTGGGAGGAGTTTGCTGAGACCACCCAGCAAACCGTGACCGCGCTGGACAGCCACACCCCGAAACACAGGTAACCCACCTCCGCCGGCTTGTTTGGTGTAATAGTCGATGTAAGCCTGCTGTGATGCCATTATTGCAAGGGTAAAGCACGCCGCTGTCGAAAGTGAAGTGTCACCACCACTTTACCGCGTTCAAATGCGACGGATCGACCCGTGTCGTCCCTAATATCAATGTCCACCGTCGAGAAATGTTTGGACTGCACGGGGATGTATTCCACGTGTTGGAAAGAAGTCTTGGAGACGTGCTCCCCATACTGCCCTTCCGTGGTAACCGTCCGCAACAGCGGGGCCAACGTGTCCCCCACCACACGCGGTTCGATAATGTCTGTGTACACGTACAGCGTGGGTGTGCTGATCGTTAAATCCTCGGCACCGACATACATGAGGTCCGCCGGTCCCATGACCCATCCGCACGGTAAATTCTTGAGTTGCATTAGCCGTGGGCTGAAACCAAGCCCCAGTGGTTTCTCAAACCGCGCGCTGTATTTCCGCTGCATATCGTCGAACTCAAACGTTAAGTCCCCGGCGTGCTCCTGGAGATCGCGGATCTCTGTCTCGCTTAACAATTTGGTCAACCCCCAGGCCAGGTCTTTGGGTGTCGGGTAGTAGCCGGCTGGTAATATGAGCTTATGCTTACCGTGGTGCGAGTCTTTTGGGGAGTCTATGGTATACCACACTTCACCTGACCGCACGTTAAACCAGGTCCGGGGATACTGTATTTCGACCAGCCCACATTCCCAGTCACCTGTCAAATGGATGGGGCGGGGTAATTGGGTGGTGAAACGCGTCAAGGCATTGTTGGGGAAGTAGTCCAGCGAGCTGTTACTGGGTAGCGTCACGTAAAACATGGTGTGGGTGAGATGATCTCCCTCAGGTGGACTGATCGTTTTGTCCTCTGGTGCCTGTATTTAATTAATAGGGACTCCACCTGAGCGGGCGTATGATAGATGAAGCGGGCCGGAGTTCAGGTCGCTGGCCTCGTCGCGTCTTCTTGGGTCGCTTTGGTGTGGTGTGTGTGGTGTGTGGTGTGTGTGTGGAACTAGAGGTGGTAGTGGAGGGCCTGGTTTTTTTTTATGTTGGCTGGTCGGGGTTCTGGCGATCGGGGGATTCCCCAGCTCGGTCGGGGGATTCCCCAGCTCGGCGGGTGTGCTCATTTTTTCCCGCACCCAAGCCCGGTAGTGATCCCGGGGTATTGAGCGCTCGTGTGAGGGGCTAGGGGTGGTAGGGATGGTAGGGGTGGTAGGCTGGAGGGTTTGGGTCGGGGTGTCTAACATCGCCTTATCCGCCTCGCTCAAAAAACGACTGGCTGTGGATTTGGCCTGAGGTGGGATCGAACTCGGTCGCCGCCCGATTTGGTATTGATCTTGAAACGTTCGGTACCGTTGAAGGGTGTGGTGATATCGCTGTATTTTCTCCTCGTCCGAGAGAGTCCTGTCGTGGAGGATCGAGGCCATCTCTTGATCAAGCGTGTTGAGGGCTTTCACCGTACTGGGGACGGGGTATGGGGAGTTGGGGTGGGCTGGAGGTGGATGGGCTGAAGGTGAAGGTCGTGTGAGCGTCTCTAAGAGCCGTGGCTCGACCAAGGCCATTTTCTTGGCGTGCTGCATTACCTACCACCAGCTATAGCCTTACTAGTGACACCCTTAACGACACCGCCGACAACACCCCCGAGAACGGCTGGTACAATGGCTTTGGCGAGGAGGGGAGCGAGAAGCAGTGGCAGGAATCCACCACGTTGAACAATCCGTCCTTTCTTATGCAGGGGAACACTTTTCTTCACCAAAGTGCGAAGACCCGTCTTGTGTCGCTGTAACTTCACCTTCTGAGCCGGCGAGAGTGGGACGTTTCCATTTAACACATTCTTAGCACATTCACACAAGCCCCGGAGTAATCCTGGATCGTTACCCCGCAGCACAGCCTGACGAATAGAGGGGGTGGCTCGCGCGAGTAGGGTTAATAAGGGACCGTAACGTTGGAGACGGTGTGACCTCATCACGGGTCGTCGTCGTGAGAGCAACTGAGGTGATAGACTGTGTGTTCAAAGTTTTATGATGACACACTGACACACCGACCTAGTCACCGCTCGCCGCAATAATACACTGTTTTACCAGTCCGTCAGCTGACACGTCAGCCAGCCCACCCACCAGCCTACCCACCAGCCAGCCAGCCAAAACAAACTGATGTGGTAGATTGTAGGTTCAAAGTTGGTGTTATGACTTGGGGAGATAGGCGTGTTGAATCTCCCCGGGGAAAATGTGGGTGCGAAGTCGCAGGTGATCGGGTGTGGTTTGCTTGAAATCCACCAGCAAATACCCGTGAGGTTCAGCCGTGGCATCTTCAAAGGCCTCGCGCACGTACTGTGTCCGCCCTGGAGCCATTTGTTTAGCGATCGTGGTAATTTGGGATACATCTCGCGGGTTTTTGAACAGCACCAAGTAGTGTGCGTTCAGACTGATGGTTCGATGGTCTTTGGTTTTGTTAAACAAATTCTGCACGATGTACACCACGCTGATATTGCGGTGGTGACTGCCTTTGGTGAAGAGTTTTGTCACGCGATCGTCGGCTTCAGCCATCAAATCATCCACGACGACTAACGTCCGCTCCCCCGGGTCGAAACTGGACGGGCTGGGCACACCTTCTTCAAACTGAACGTGAGGTAACGTGGTGTACAATGGCTGCCACTCCCCGTAACACCAGACGATGCGTTGTGGGGGTGGATGAATGAGAGCTGGAGCGTGTTCCACTAACCGTTTCACAAACACAGACTTCCCAGATCCCGTCGGGCCGCTGACAATGCAGGTAAAGGGATGCTCCCATCGCGTGTCCATGGGTAGAACTAGCTCCGTCGGCGGTTTGGATCGTCGTACGGGTGGGGGTGGTGGATAGTGGGGGGAGTGACGGCAGGTGATGGTGCCTGCGTTGCCTGCGTTGCCTGTGTTGGCTGTGTTACCTGTGTTACCTGTGTTACCTGTGTTACCTGTGTTGTGTTAGGGGGTAGATAGACAGGTGTGGAAACGATGCTAGGTATTGGTGTGGTGGGGTGAGTAGGGGTGGGTGAAGGGGGTGAGGAGTTTGAAGAGTTTGAGGAGTTTGAGGAGTTTGAGGAGAGTGGGTGCCGTCGGTGTAGTGTGGTAGTGGTGGGTGTGGAGGGTTGTGACGTGGGAGTTCGATCCCAGCTCGGGGTAATGGCGCTAGTGGCAGTGACGGCGTTCTCGGTATTGTCAAACCGACGGGCGATTGACGGTGGTTGGGGTGGCGATACAGGTGTCCCAATCCAGCGGAAACGCGTCTTGTTTAATTGTCCTCGTAGATATTGTAGGGTTGACTGGTCTTGGAGCAGTTGTAGGCTGAGTTCTGCAGCCAATCCACCCACTAAAGCACCGATGTACAAGAGAACGCCCAGTACGGCTGCTACGGTCCCTTTATTCTCGCGCAAGCCTTGTATACACCGATCCATCCCTTAAGGCAGGTCAGTCGGAAGTGGTAGCGACCCCGTTAGCCTCGGGTTTAAATACGTTTCACGTCCGTGGCCGGGACCCAAGAATTAAAGCTGGGTGGATAACCTACCCACTTCACCCAATAGCACAGTTTCCCTCGCCGCCGCTCCCTTTTTAAGATCTTCTCCACCTGATAAAACTTATCCACCGCGGCTGTCACCGGTTGGAGTTCGGTTTCGTAAAACGTCCCTAGCAATTGATCCCCGTTCAAATCCTCCAGTGTGTACACAGCAGGCTGTCGAGGGTGGGAGCGGACGATACGGAACATTTCCGTGCTCCAATTCGGCAGGTATGATTTTTCAAATTTCCCTTTCACTTTACTGATACGCACGAGATCACCGGCCCGATACCGGTGGACCGAGCGTTTGTGTGTGGATGGACCGTACAAGACTTGCCGGACTTCCTTCTGGTTCTGGGGAGTGACGTCGATAGGGGCTCGTCGTATGCTTCGGTGGTAGGCTTGATTGTAACCGCGAACCAGGGCCGGTAAGGCGTCCAGGTAGCGCCGAGTGTTGTGAGCGGTGAAATATTTGTACATGCGACCTTTCAAAGTGCGGTTGAACCGTTCTACCACGGAGGCTTTGGTTTCGTTAAACGTGTGAAAGAAAAACACCCCTTTGTCCTTTAAAAAGGCTTGAAACGGTCTGTTCAGAAACTCTTTCCCCTCGTCCGTTTGCAGGTACAACGGTCGGCGACCCGTCTTGAAAATCTGTTGAAATGCCTCGATCAAACGAGCCCCGGTTTTGGTCCGGAGTGGGATCACCCAGGTATACTTGGAGAGCACATCGATGCAGGTCAGTAGGTAACGGTTGTTGTCATTCTCTTTGGTGAACGCTGTCATGTCGACCAGGTCCGCCTGCCACTGACTGTCCATACCCCCAACCACCACTCGGTTACGCGGGTAATGGCGGCGTGCAGGTCGGTGGAGTGTGTACGTGTCCTGCTGAGCCAGCCAAGCCGACACGTGGGTTCGACTCACTTTGAGTCCCTGTTGTCGAGCTGCCTTGAGCAGGGGTTGAACCCCGCTGTAAGCCGCTGGACTGTCCGGGTTGTAATACAAAGCATGGAGAGCGGTATCGATCGGGTTTGAACCACGGCCCGGCGTGATTGATTTTTTTTTCGTGCGAGGCATAGTCCGCCACGTCGTCCTTGCTGCTTGGTGTCTGTTGTGTGTAATGAGTGAACCCACCTCAGACCGCCTATATATAGTATAGAGTGGCCCTAGCCTGACACACTGACACACTGACCCAGTCCATATAAAAAGAAAACACAAAAACACTGGGGATGGATTCCATAGTAAGGTAACAGTATTAGTATTATTCTTTACAGCAATGTACAGGTCTGTAACACGGAGCGTTGACAGACCTCTGTTAACGTGGGACGAGCAATCTCTACGTAATAGAGTAATGTACGTAATGTCGGGAATCCTCGACATGCTGACAGACGTCTTCAGTGTACGCTTGCAGCACCTGCAGTCGTCCCCCGTTCACCCTACCATCCGCAAACATACTATGAAGTACACTTGTGTAGCTTTGCAGGTCGGTGACGACAGCTACCCAGTCTTTCCATTGCGGCGTTGTACGGAGCTTCGCCAGGCTAGAAAAGACATAAAGAAGACACCGTCGTCATTCTAATGCCTTCACCGACCGAACCCTAGCCACATCAATCAAACGATAGATAGATAGATAGATAGATAGATAGATAGATAGATAGATAGATAGATAGATAGATAGATAGACTATCCCTTCACCAACAGGTAAAGACAATAACCAACACAAAAGACCAGGGTCGTCAACCTGAAAACTTTTTTAATTTATTTTTTCGAACTCGAACAGTGAACAAACGAATGAACGAATAAATACATGTTGTAAGTGTCCATTATTTTGGTGTCACGGTGAGAAATGTCTCGTGATGATGATTGTATCGCCAATATGAAAGTCCTGACACTGGTCAATGTTTATAACGCGCACCACCCTAGTCATCTTCCTGTAAAAAACACACATAGATAAACACAAAACGAGAATGTATGAAGGGAAAAACAAAACAAACAAAAAAAAGCGTGACATCGCACACATTCGTGGATTTCTACTACGAAATACATAAGGAAATATCCTCTAAGCTACTCAAGCTTTCTATCTAGCTTTACTGGAGTTAGAGCCAACCAAGGGAGGTTACTCTAAACTGACCAGTGACATTGGTTTATTGGTGTTGACATCCTATCACTTCCAAATTCTGATTGAATCTCAGTTAGGTCATACCAGGCTTTGATTAGGTTAGTAATACCATATTGGAGTAAAAACCTTGACGACCAGCCTCCATGTATAAACACACTGACAAGTGTATTTTTCGGCCATTTGAAGTCAGTTACTGAGCTGTACTTGGCAAACTCATTACGGCAACAGGACAACCGCCCATACTGCGTTACAGTATAATTCTCTTTTAAGTAAATATGGTTAGAGTGTCAAGAATCTCTGACACTTTGCTTCATCATTGTGTCTACTTCCGCTCAACCCAGGGCTAGGGGTTGTATATATTGAATTAGATCGGCACATTTGAATATATTAACAGTTGCAATCAAAGCGCAAGGGAAATACATACTTTGTTATCGACAGCTTATCACGGATAAACGTCACTGAAAACGGTTGTCTGCTTCTCTTTGAATGATTCCGTTTCCAACAAAAGTAGTCGCCCCTGCTAAGCGTATTCCATCAGGAGTTAGCCCCCCTTGTTTACATACATTTGACACCGCACACACATTCGTGGATTTCTACTACGAAATACATAAGGAAATATCCTCTAAGCTACTCAGGCTTTCTATCTAGCTTTACTGGAGTTACAAACTATTAAAAGACACAACTATCCTTAAATATACTGAACTAAAACTACTGTTATTTCAATAAGAAATCTAGCGAATCCGAAGCGTAATATTAATTAATTGGAAACAACAACAACGTCTGAAGGTGACCGATAGACAACTACTTTATACGGTAATCTACTAATTAAAATGAAGCGTCAATCCGCTAAAAAAAATTTTTTTTAATACATAATACATAGGAACCATTCTGATAGATAGCAGCCCTAGCATGACACACTGACACCTTGACCCAGTCCCTTTTTTAATACATAAAACATAGGAACCATCCAGATAGGTATTCCCGTTCACCATTGTTCAGGGAACATATCGCTGTCAGCTGTGCTTTGTTTTGACACGTGGTTTTTGTTTGGACACGTGGTTTTTGTTTTGATCGGCTGCGTCTTGTATACATTGTATACATTGTTGCCAGTCAGTCACCCAGCCACTGCGTCAGCCACTGCGCCAGCCACTGCGCCAGCGAGCTGGGGAGTACACCCTTATACATGTCACCTACATGGAGTGGAAACCCTATCGACACACCATCTACAGCGCAAGTGCTTACATAACGGTAAACAACTCAGCTGTGAATAGTAATTTTCAGCAATGAAATGCAGCATGTCTTATTGCATATGATCCAGTAAAGAAGTTTTTTTTTATACTTTTTTTCATATACTGTTACAAACATGTAACATGAGATAGCTCTTACTGTCTTAAAATTAACTTTCAAGAAGCAAATTACTCCCCCTAATTCATCCCCAGCCTGAAACAAACAAATCATGTACATTTATTGTGCGCATGATTTTTTTGGAAACGGACCCTTTTTATCACCGAGATGACCAACGCTGAACGCGGAAAGCAACTACTCATACATGCACATGATTCAACATTTGGACTTCAAAGACTATCCCCAAATTCAACACACTCGTCGTTATTTAAAACGAAATAGTATGCAAAGAAACGAAAATGAAAAAAAAATCAATGCCCACCAACAAAAATGAAAAAATTTCGACTGGCTGATATGAGGCTCGAACCCGTGACATTCGCGTCATTAGCCCAACGCTCTGCCGACTGAGCTAACCGACCATTCATGGAATACAGTGGCTTTTCAACCTCCATAATCAAGCGGCGTCTTCGTGGGTTAGTAGGTCACTCAACCTGCTGCTTGGGGTGGAGAAAAATAAAATAAAATAATAAAAAAAGAACTTACCGAGCCGTGTTTCCCACGTTGATGGGTCCGCCAATCCCACAACCGGTAGAAAGACTTCCCACAGTCTTCACAATCCCACACACGTTCTCGTTTGTTGCCATGGCGCTGTTGATGGCGGATCAAATGTTCTCGGCGAAAAAACGTCCGGTCACAGGTCGGACAGGTGAATCTTTTGTTTGTCTGGGGCTGGTGATGCGTCCGCTGGTGTCGGAGCCAGTTATTCCGCAGGGTAAAATGCTGGGCACACACCCGGCAAAAATACTTCTCCGTCTTCTTCTTTTTCTCCTTATCGCCGTGCTGTGTTTGGTGATGACGTCGCCAGCTATCACGTCGGGTAAATCCTCGATCGCACACCTCGCAGGTAAATAGCTTCGCCGTCTTCTTCCCCTCCAACGTCTTCTTCTCCATAATAACCTCGAAATCCTCTTGATCCATCGTTGCTTGTTTACTCGGTCGCTCGCTCGCTCGGTCGGTCGGTGTCTTCGGGTGAAGTGATCTACTACTGCTGCACCTGTCTTTTTGTACCTGAGATACGCGGAAATTCACCACACGCTGATTGGTTCGTTTTTCTTACGTAACCTCTTCTCGCACGCTGATTGGTCCGTTTTGCGGGCCCCCCATTGGGCAGTTTTGGGGCAAATCCGGCTCACCCATTGGTCCGTTTTGGCGCCCGGGAGCTCTTTTCGAGCTGTCCCACTCGACTTTACAAGCCGACGTTTTGCCTCTTTTTTTTTCGCTCTTTTTTCCCTATACTGTTATACGGTTATACTGTACACTATATCACACTCGTCTATACACATACGCCCCGCGCCGTGGAAAAAACCCACAACTGAGGGGTGACGTCACACCTACCAGCCCTTCGGGCTGGCAGGTGTGACGTCACCACCACATCACCACAAAAAAACAGATCCCCAAAACCACAAAAAATGGATCCCCACGGAGACCCCAAACCCACATTCTATACTACTCCGCATCTTTTGGCACCTTATTCATGTGGGTCTGTGGTCAGTTGTACTTTTTACAGCAGACTGTATCAAGTACCTTGTGTTTTTTATGTACAAATGGTGTGGTTTTTCTACACGTAGATAAAGACATTGAGATTGTCTTGGACTTAGAAGTAAGACAATTGCTGGGTGAGTTAAATGGGCTTAGCCCAAAGATTTGACGTCTTCTGGGCTACCAAAGGGCACATAACTTATAGTCAAAAGTTGAATATAGTAATGACCAGTCGCGATTGTACAGAGTACAGTGTAGCCGATTTCAATTAACAAAAAGACCAGGTAAAAATGCAAAAGTGGAAAAACTGTTCCAGTGCTGCTGGTAAGAGGCTAATTCGACGTATTTTGTGACGACAAATCCAATGGTGCAAACCGCGTTGCTCTCCGACCAATACTTTTGGCTATAGCGACAATTGAATGATCATTGATGTCATAATCACGTGCCCAGCAACGGCTCTTACTCCATGGAAACCAGGGATATTTGCAATTTTTTAACAGCTGCCGATGCCTGGCCCAATTCCGCATCTTTTGGCACCTTATAAATGTGGGTCAGTGTTTAGTTGTACTTTTTACAGCAGACTGTATCAAGTACCTTGTGTTTATTATGTACAAATGGTCTGGTTTTTCTACACGTAGATAAAGACATTGAGATTGTCTTGCAGTTAGAAGTAAGGCAATTGCTGGGTGAGTTAAATGGGCTTAGCCCAAAGATTTCAGGTCTTCTGGGCTACCGAAGGGCACATAACTTATAGTCAAAAGTTGAATATAGTAATGACCAGTCGCGATTGTACATAGTACAGTGTAGCCGATTTCAATTAACAAAAAGACCAGGCAAAAATGCAAAAGTGGAAAAACTGTTCCAGTGCTACTAGTAAGAGGCTAATCCGACGTATTTTGTGACGACAAATCGAATGGTGCAATCCGCGTTGCTCTCCGACCAATACTTTTGGCTATAGTGACAATTGAATGATCATTTATGTCATAATCACGTGCGTAGCAACGGCTCTTACTCCATGGAAACCAGGGAAATTTGCAATTTGTCAACAGCTCCCGATGCCTGGCTCAATTCCGCATCTTTTGGCACCTTACTGAAGTGGGCCAGTGTTCAGTTGTACTTTTTACAGCAGACTGTATCAAGTACCTTGTGTTTTTCACGTACAATTGGTGTGGTTTTTCTACACGTAGATAAAGACATTGAGATTGTCTTGGACTTAGAAGTAAGGCAATTGCTGGGTGAGTTAAATGGGCTTAGCCCAAAGATTTGACGTCTTCTGGGCTACCGAAGGGCACATAACATATAGTCAAAAGTTGAATATAGTAATGACCAGTCGCGATGGTACAGAGTACAGTGTAGCCGATTTCAATTAACAAAAAGACCAGGCAAAAATGCAAAAGTGGAAAAACTGTTCCAGTGCTGCTGGTAAGAGGCTAATCCGACGTATTTTGTTAGGAGAAATCGAATGGTGCAAACCGCGTTGCTCTCCGACCAATACTTTTGGCTGTAGCGACAATTCAATGATTATTTATGTCATAATCACGTGCCCAGCAACGGCTCTTACTCCATGGAAACCAGGGATATTAACAATTTTTTAACAGCTGTCGATGCCTGGCCCAATTCCGCATCTTTTGGCACCTTATAAATGGGGGTCAGTGTTTAGTTGTACTTTTTACAGCAGACTGTATCAAGTACCTTGTGTTTTTCATGTACAAATAATCTGGTTTTTCTACACGTAGATAAAGACATTGAGATTGTCTTGCACTTAGAAGTAAGGCAGTTGCTGGATGAGTTAAATGGGCTTAGCCCAAAGATTTCAGATCCTCTGGGCTACCGAAGGGCACATAACTTATAGTCAAAAGTTGAATATAATAATGACCAGTCGCGATTGTACAGAGTACAGTGTAGCCGATTTCAATTAACAAAAAGACCAGGCAAAAATGCAAAAGTGGAAAAACTGTTCCAGTCCTGCTGGTAAGAGGCTAATCCGACGTATTTTGTGACGAGAAATCGAATGGTGCAAACGGCGTTGCTCTCCGACCAATACTTTTGGCTGTAGTGACTATTGAATGATCATTTATGTCATAATCACGTGCCCAGCAACGGCTCTTACTCCATGGAAACCAGGGAAATTTGCAATTTTTTAACAGCTGCTGATGCCTGGCTCAATTCCGCATCTTTTGGCACCTTATAAATGTGGGTCAGTGTTCAGTTGTACTTTTTACAGCAGACTGTATCAAGTACCTTGTGTTTTTCACGTACAAATGGTGTGGTTTTTCTACACGTAGATAAAGACATTGAGATTGTCTTCGAATTAGAAGTAAGGCAATTGCTGGGTGAGTTAAATGGGCTTAGCCAAAGATTTGACGTCTTCTGGGCTACCGAAGGGCACATAACTTATAGTCAAAAGTTGAATATAGTAATGACCAGTCGCGATGGTACATAGTACAGTGTAGCCGATTTCAATTAACAAAAAGACCAGGGAAAAATGCAAAAGTGGAAAAATTGTTCCAGTGCTGCTGGTAAGAGGCTAATCCGACGTATTTTGTGACGAGAAATCGAATGGTGCAATCCGCGTTGCTCTCCGACCAATACTTTTGGCTGTAGTGACAATTGAATGATCATTTATGTCATAATCACGTGCCCAGCAACGGCTCTTACTCCATGGAAACCAGGGAAATTTGCAATTTTTCAACAGCTGCCGATGCCTGGCTCAATTCCGCATCTTTTGGCACCTTACTGAAGTGGGTCAGTGTTCAGTTGTTCTTTTTACAGCAGACTGTATCAAGTACCTTGTGTTTTTCATGTACAAATGGTGTGGTTTTTTTACACGTAGATAAAGACATTGAGATTGTCTTGCACTTAGAAGTAAGACAATTGCTGGGTGAGTTAAATGGGCTTAGCCCAAAGATTTCAGGTCTTCTGGGCTACCGAAGGGCACATAACTTATAGTCAAAAGTTGAATATAGTAATGACCAGTCGCGATTGTACAGAGTACAGTGTAGCCGATTTCAATTAACAAAAAGACCAGGCAAAAATGCAAAAGTGGAAAAACTGTTCCAGTGCTGCTGGTAAGAGGCTAATCCGACGTATTTTGTGACGAGAAATCGAATGGTGCAATCCGCGTTGCTCTCCGACCAATACTTTTGGCTGTAGCGACAATTGAATGATCATTTATGTCATAATCACGTGCCCAGCAACGGCTCTTACTCCATGGAAACCAGGGAAATTTGCAATTTTTCAACAGCTGCCGATGCCTGGCCCAATTCCGCATCCTTTGGCACTTTTTAAATGTGGGTCAGTGTTTAGTTGTACTTTTTACAGCAGACTGTATCAAGTACCTTGTGTTTTTTATGTACAAATGGTGTGGTTTTTCTACACGTAGATAAAGACATTGAGATTGTTTTTGAATTAGAAGTAAGGCAATTGCTGGGTGAGTTAAATGGGCTTAGCCGAAAGATTTGACGTCTTCTGGGCTACCGAAGGGCACATAACTTATAGTAAAAAGTTGAATATAGTAATGACCAGTCGCGATTGTACATAGTACAGTGTAGCCGATTTCAATTAACAAAAAGACCAGGTAAAAATGCAAAAGTGGAAAAACTGTTCCAGTGCTACTAGTAAGAGGCTAATCCGACGTATTTTGTGACGAGAAATCGAATGGTGCAATCCGCGTTGCTCTCCGACCAATACTTTTGGCTGTAGCGACAATTGAATGATCATTTATGTCATAATCACGTGCCCAGCAACGGCTCTTACTCCATGGAAACCAGGGAAATTTGCAATTTTTCAACAGCTGCCGATGCCTGGCCCAATTCCGCATCCTTTGGCACCTTATAAATGTGGGTCAGTGTTTAGTTGTACTTTTTGCAGCAGACTGTATCAAGTACCTTGTGTTTTTTATGTACAAATGGTCTGGTTTTTCTACACGTAGATAAAGACATTGAGATTGTTTTCGAATTAGAAGTAAGGCAATTGCTGGGTGAGTTAAATGGGCTTAGTCGAAAGATTTGACGTCTTCTGGGCTACCGAAGGGCACATAACTTATAGTAAAAAGTTGAATATAGTAATGACCAGTCGCGATTGTACATAGTACAGTGTAGCCGATTTCAATTAACAAAAAGACCAGGCAAAAATGCAAAAGTGGAAAAACTGTTCCAGTGCTACTAGTAAGAGGCTAATCCGACGTATTTTGTGACGAGAAATCGAATGGTGCAATCCGCGTTGCTCTCCGACCAATACTTTTGGCTGTAGCGACAATTGAATGATCATTTATGTCATAATCACGTGCCCAGCAACGGCTCTTACTCCATGGAAACCAGGGAAATTTGCAATTTTTCAACAGCTGCCGATGCCTGGCCCAATTCCGCATCCTTTGGCACCTTATAAATGTGGGTCAGTGTTTAGTTGTACTTTTTACAGCAGACTGTATCAAGTACCTTGTGTTTTTTATGTACAAATGGTGTGGTTTTTCTACACGTAGATAAAGACATTGAGATTGTCTTGCAGTTAGAAGTAAGGCAATTGCTGGGTGAGTTAAATGGGCCTACCGAAGGGCACATAACTTATAGTAAAAAGTTGAATATAGTAATGACCAGTCGCGATTGTACATAGTACAGTGTAGCCGATTTCAATTAACAAAAAGACCAGGCAAAAATGCAAAAGTGGAAAAACTGTTCCAGTGCTACTAGTAAGAGGCTAATCCGACGTATTTTGTGACGAGAAATCGAATGGTGCAATCCGCGTTGCTCTCCGACCAATACTTTTGGCTGTAGCGACAATTGAATGATCATTTATGTTATAATCACGTGCCCAGCAACGGCTCTTACTCCATGGAAACCAGGGAAATTTGCAATTTTTCAACAGCTGCCGATGCCTGGCCCAATTACGCATCCTTTGGCACCTTATAAATGTGGGTCAGTGTTTAGTTGTACTTTTTACAGCAGACTGTATCAAGTACCTTGCGTTTTTTATGTACAAATGGTGTGGTTTTTCTACACGTAGATAAAGACATTGAGATTGTCTTGGACTTAGAAGTAAGACAATTGCTGGGTGAGTTAAATGGGCTTGGCCCAAAGATTTCAGGTCTTCTGGGCTACCGAAGGGCACATAACTTATAGTAAAAAGTTGAATATAGTAATGACCAGTCGCGATTGTACAGAGTACAGTGTAGCCGGTTTCAATTAACAAAAAGACCAGGCAAAAATGCAAAAGTGGAAAAACTGTTCCAGTGCTACTAGTAAGAGGCTAATCCGACGTATTTTGTGACGAGAAATCGAATGGTGCAAACCGCGTTGCTCTCCGACCAATATATTTGGCTGTAGCGACAATTGAATGATCATTGATGTCATAATCACGTGCCCAACAACGGCTCTTACTCCATGGAAACCAGGGATATTTGCAATTTTTTAACAGCTGCTGATGCCTGGCTCAATTCCGCATCTTTTGGCACCTTATAAATGTGGGTCAGTGTTTAGTTGTACTTTTTACAGCAGACTGTATCAAGTACCTTGTGTTTTCCACGTACAATTGGTGTGGTTTTTCTACACACGTAGATACCGAACGGCACATAACTTATAGTCAAAAGTTAAATATAGTAATGACCAGTCGCGATGGTACATAGTAATGTGTAGCCGATTTCAATTAACAAAAAGACCAGGCAAAAATGCAAAAGTGGAAAAACTGTTCCAGTGCTGCTGGTAAGAGGCTAATCCGACGTATTTTGTGAAGACAAATCGAATGGTGCAAACCGCGTTGCTCTCCGACCAATACTTTTGGCTGTAGTGACAATTGAATGATCATTTTTGTCATAATCACGTGCACAGCAACGGCTCTTACTCCATGGAAACCAGGAAAATTTGCAATTTCTCAACAGCTGCCGATGCCTGGCTCAATTCGCATCTTTTGGCACCTTACTGAAGTGGGTCAGTGTTCAGTTGTACTTTTTACAGCAGACTGTATCAAGTACCTTGTGTTTTTCACGTACAAATGGTGTGGTTTTTCTACACGTAGATAAAGACATTGAGATTGTCTTCCACTTAGAAGTAAGGCAATTGCTGGGTGAGTTAAATGGCCTTAGCCCAAAGATTTCAGGTCTTCTGGGCTACCGAAGGGCACATAACTTATAGTCAAAAGTTGAATATAGTAATGACCAGTCGCGATTGTACAGAGTACAGTGTAGCCGATTTCAATTAACAAAAAGACCAGGCAAAAATGCAAAAGTGGAAAAAATGTTCCAGTGCTGCTAGTAAGAGGCTTATCCGACGTATTTTGTGACGAGAAATCGAATGGTGCAAACCGCGATGCTCTCCAACCAATACTTTTGGCTGTAGCGACAATTGAATGATCATTGATGTCATAATCACGTGCCCAGCAACGGCTCTTACTCCATGGAAACCAGGGATATTTGCAATTTTTTAACAGCTGCCGATGCCTGGCCCAATTCCGCATCTTTTGGCACCTTATAAATGTGGGTCAGTGTTTAGTTGTACTTTTTACTGCAGACTGTATCAAGTACCTTGTGTTTTTTATGTACAAATGGTGTGGTTTTTCTACACGTAGATAAAGACATTGAGATTGTCTTGGACTTAGAAGTAAGACAATTGCTGGGTGAGTTAAATGGGCTTAGCACAAAGATTTGACGTCTTCTGGGCTACCGAAGGGCACATAACTTATAGTCAAAAGTTGAATATAGTAATGACCAGTCGCGATTGTACAGAGTACAGTGTAGCCGATTTCAATTAACAAAAAGACCAGGCAAAAATGCAAAAGTGCAAAAACTGTTCCAGTGCTGCTGGTAAGAGGCTAATCCGACGTATTTTGTGACGAGAAATCGAATGGTGCAAACCGCGATGCTCTCCGAGCAATAATTTTGGCTGTAGTGGCAATTGAATGATCATTTATGTCATAATCAGGTGCCCTGCAACGGCTCTTACTCCATGGAAACCAGGGATATTTGCAATTTTTTAACAGCTGCCGATGCCTGGCCCAACTCCGCATCTTTTGGAACCTTATAAATGTGGGTCAGTGTTCAGTTGTACTTTTTACAGCAGACTGTATCAAGTACCTTGTGTTTTTCACGTACAAATGGTGTGGTTTTTCTACACGTAGATAAAGACATTGAGATTGTCTTGCAGTTAGAAGTAAGGCAATTGCTGGGTGAGTTAAATGGGCTTGGCCCAAAGATTTCAGGTCTTCTGGGCTACCGAAGGGCACATAACTTATAGTCAAAAGTTGAATATAGTAATGACCAGTCGCGATTGTACAGAGTACAGTGTAGCCGATTTTAATTAACAAAAAGACCAGGTAAAAATGCAAAAGTGGAAAAACTGTTCCAGTGCTGCTGGTAAGAGGCTAATCCGACGTATTTTGTGACGAGAAATCGAATGGTGCAAACCGCGTTGCTCTCCGACTAATGCTTTTGGCTGTAGTGACAATTGAATGATCATTTATGTCATAATCACGTGCCCAGCAACGGCTCTTACTCCATGGAAACCAGGGAAATTTGCAATTTTTCAACAGCTGCCGATGCCTGGCTCAATTCCGCATCTTTTGGCACCTTACTGAAGTGGGTCAGTGTTCAGTTGTACTTTTTACAGCAGACTGTATCAAGTACCTTGTGTTTTTCATGTACAAATGGTGTGGTTTTTCTACACGTAGATAAAGACATTGAGATTATCTTCCACTTAGAAGTAAGGCAATTGCTGGGTGAGTTAAATGGGCTTAGCCCAAAGATTCCAGGTCTTCTGGGCTACCGAAGGGCACATAACTTATAGTCAAAAGTTGAATATAGTAATGACCAGTCGCGATTGTACAGAGTACAGTGTAGCCGATTTCAATTAACAAAAAGACCAGGTAAAAATGCAAAAGTGGAAAAAATGTTCCAGTGCTGCTGGTAAGAGACTAATCCGACGTATTTTGTGACGAGAAATCGAATGGTGCAATCCGCGTTGCTCTCCGACCAATACTTTTGGCTGTAGTGACAATTGAATGATCATTTATGTCATAATCACGTGCGTAGCAACGGCTCTTACTCCATGGAAACCAGGGATATTTGCAATTTTTCAACAGCTGCCGATGCCTGGCTCAATTCCGCATCTTTTGGCACCTTACTGAAGTGGGTCAGTGTTCAGTTGTACTTTTTACAGCAGACTGTATCAAGTACCTTGTGTTTTTCATGTACAAATGGTGTGGTTTTTCTACACGTAGATAAAGACATTGAGATTGTCTTGGACTTAGAAGTAAGGCAATTGCTGGGTGAGTTAAATGGGCTTAGCCCAAAGATTTGACGTCTTCTGGGCTACCGAAGGGCACATAACTTATAGTCAAAAGTTGAATATAGTAATGACCAGTCGCGATTGTACAGAGTACAGTGTAGCCGATTTCAATTAACAAAAAGACCAGGCAAAAATGCAAAAGTGGAAAAACTGTTCCAGTGCTGCTGGTAAGAGGCTTATCCGACGTATTTTGTGACGAGAAATCGAATGGTGCAAACCGCGTTGCTCTCCGACCAATACTTTTGGCTGTAGCGACAATTAAATAATTATTTTTGTCATAATCACGTGCCCAGCAACGGCTCTTACTCCATGGAAACCAGGGATATTTACAATTTTTTAACAGCTGCCGATGCCTGGCCCAATTCCGCATCTTTAGGCAGTTTATAAATGTGGGTAAGTGTTTAGTTGTACTTTTTACTGCAGACTGTATCAAGTACCTTGTGTTTTTTATGTACAAATGGTGTGGTTTTTCTACACGTAGATAAAGACATTGAGATTGTCTTGGACTTAGAAGTAAGGCAATTGCTGGGTGAGTTAAATGGGCTTAGCCCAAAGATTTGACGTTTTCTGGGCTACCGAAGGGCACATAACTTATAGTCAAAAGTTGAATATAGTAATGACCAGTCGCGATTGTACAGAGTACAGTGTAGCCGATTTCAATTAACAAACAGACCAGGCAAAAATGCAAAAGTGGAAAAACTGTTCCAGTGCTGCTGGTAAGAGGCTAATCCGACGTATTTTGTGACGACAAATCGAATGGTGCAAACCGCGTTGCTCTCCGACCAATAATTTTGGCTGTAGTGACAATTGAATGATCATTTATGTCATATTCGCGTGCCCAGCAACGGCTCTTACTCAATGGAAACCAGGAAAATTTGCAATTTCTCAACAGCTGCCGATGCCTGGCTCAATTCCGCATCTTTTGGCACCTTACTGAAGTGGGTCAGTGTTCAGTTGTACTTTTTACAGCAGACTGTATCAAGTACCTTGTGTTTTTCACGTACAAATGGTGTGGTTTTTCTACACGTAGATAAAGACATTGAGATTGTCTTGCACTTAGAAGTAAGGCAATTGCTGGGTGAGTTAAATGGGCTTAGCCCAAAGATTTCAGGTCTTCTGGGCTACCGAAGGGCACATAACTTATAGTCAAAAGTTGAATATAGTAATGACCAGTCGCGATTGTACAGAGTACAGTGTAGCCGATTTCAATTAACAAAAAGACCAGGCAAAAATGCAAAAGTGGAAAAAATGTTCCAGTGCTGCTGGTAAGAGGCTAATCCGACGTATTTTGTGACGAGAAATCGAATGGTGCAAACCGCGATGCTCTCCGACCAATACTTTTGGCTGTAGCGACAATTGAATGATCATTGATGTCATAATCACGTGCCCAGCAACGGCTCTTACTCCATGGAAACCAGGGATATTTGCAATTTTTTAACAGCTGCCGATGCCTGGCCCAATTCCGCATCTTTTGGCACCTTATAAATGTGGGTCAGTGTTTAGTAGTACTTTTTACAGCAGACTGTATCAAGTACCTTGTGTTTTTTATGTACAAATGGTCTGGTTTTTCTACACGTAGATAAAGACATTGAGATTGTCTTGCACTTAGAAGTAAGACAATTGCTGAGTGAGTTAAATGGGCTGAGCCCAAAGATTTGACGTCTTCTGGGCTACCGAAGGGCACATAACTTATAGTCAAAAGTTGAATATAGTAATGACCAGTCGCGATTGTACAGAGTACAGTGTAGCCGATTTCAATTAACAAAAAGACCAGGCAAAAATGCAAAAGTGGAAAAACTGTTCCAGTGCTGCTGGTAAGAGGCTAATCCGACGTATTTTGTGAGGAAAAATCGAATGGTGCAAACCGCGTTGCTCTCCGACCAATACTTTTGGCTGTAGTGACAATTGAATGATCATTTATGTCATAATCACGTGCCCAGCAACGGCTCTTACTCCATGGAAACCAGGGATATTTGCAATTTTTTAACAGCTGCCGATGCCTGGCCCAACTCCGCATCTTTTGGCACCTTATAAATGTGGGTCAGTGTTTAGTTGTACTTTTTACAGCAGACTGTATCAAGTACCTTGTGTTTTTTATGTACAAATGGTGTGGTTTTTCTACACGTAGATAAAGACTTTGAGATTGTCTTGCACTTAGAAGTAAGACAACTGCTGGGTGAGTTAAATGAGCTTGGCCCAAAGATTTCAGGTCTTCTGGGCTACCGAAGGGCACATAACTTATAGTCAAAAGTTGAATATAGTAATAACCAGTCGCGATTGTACAGAGTACAGTGTAGCCGATTTCAATTAACAAAAAGACCAGGCAAAAATGCAAAAGTGGAAAAACTGTTCCAGTGCTACTAGTAAGAGGCTAATCCGACGTATTTTGTGACGACAAATCGAATGGTGCAATCCGCGTTGCTCTCCGACCAATACTTTTGGCTGTAGTGACAATTCAATGATCATTTATGTCATAATCACGTGCGTAGCAACGGCTCTTACTCCATGGAAACCAGGGATATTTGCAATTTTTCAACAGCTGCCGATGCCTGGCTCAATTCCGCATCTTTTGGCACCTTACTGAAGTGGGTCAGTGTTCAGTTGTACTTTTTACAGCAGACTGTATCAAGTACCTTGTGTTTTTCATGTACAAATGGTGTGGTTTTTCTACACGTAGATAAAGACATTGAGATTGTGTTGGACTTAGAAGTAAGGCAATTGCTGGGTGAGTTAAATGGGCTTAGCCCAAAGATTTGACGTTTTCTGGGCTACCGAAGGGCACATAACTTATAGTCAAAAGTTGAATATAGTAATGACCAGTCGCGATTGTACAGAGTACAGTGTAGCCGATTTCATAAACAAAAAGACCAGGCAAAAATGCAAAAGTGGAAAAAACTGTTCCAGTGCTGCTGGTAAGAGGCTAATCCGACGTATTTTGTTAGGAGAAATCGAATGGTGCAAACCGCGTTGCTCTCCGACCAATACTTTTGGCTGTAGCGACAATTCAATGATTATTTTTGTCATAATTACGTGCCCAGCAACGGCTCTTACTCCATGGAAACCAGGGATATTTACAATTTTTCACAGCTGCCGATGCCTGGCCCAATTCCGCATCTTTAGGCACCTTATAAATGTGGGTAAGTGTTTAGTTGTTACTTTTTACTGCAGACTGTATCAAGTACCTTGTGTTTTTTATGTACAAATGGTGTGGTTTTTCTACACGTAGATAAAGACATTGAGATTGTCTTGGACTTAGAAGTAAGACAATTGCTGAGTGAGTTAAATTGGCTTAGCCCAAAGATTTGACGTCTTCTGGGCTACCGAAGGGCACATAACTTATAGTCAAAGTTGAATATAGTAATGACCAGTCGCGATTGTACAGAGTACAGTGTAGCCGATTTCAATTAACAAACAGACCAGGTAAAAATGCAAAGTGGAAAAACTGTTCCAGTGCTGCTGGTAAGAGGCTAATCCGACGTATTTTGTGACGACAAATCGAATGGTGCAAACGCGTTGCTCTCCGACCAATACTTTTGGCTGTAGTGACAATTGAATGATCATTTATGTCATATTCACGTGCCCAGCAACGGCTCTTACTCCATGGAAACCAGGAAAATTTGCAATTTCTCAACAGCTGCGATGCCTGGCTCAATTCCGCATCTTTGGCACCTTACTGAAGTGGGTCAGTGTTCAGTTGTACTTTTTACAGCAGACTGTATCAAGTACCTTGTGTTTTTCACGTACAAATGGTGTGGTTTTTCTACACGTAGATAAAGACATTGAGATTGTCTTCCACTTAGAAGTAAGGCAATTGCTGGGTGAGTTAAATGGCCTTAGCCCAAAGACTTCAGGTCTTCTGGGCTACCGAAGGGCACATAACTTATTGTCAAAAGTTGAATATAGTAATGACCAGTCGCGATTGTACAGAGTACAGTGTAGCCGATTTCAATTAACAAAAAGACCAGGCAAAAATGCAAAAGTGGAAAAAATGTTCCAGTGCTGCTGGTAAGAGCTTATCCGACGTATTTTGTGACGAGAAATCGAATGGTGCAAACCGCGATGCTCTCCAACCAATGCTTTTGGCTGTAGCGACAATTGAATGATCATTTATGTCATAATCACGTGCCCAGCAACGGCTCTTACTCCATGGAAACCAGGGATATTTGCAATTTTTTAACAGCTGCCGATGCCTTGCCCAATTCCGCGTCTTTTGGCACCTTATAAATGTGGGGTCAGTGTTTAGTTGTACTTTTTACAGCAGACTGTATCAAGTACCTTGTGTTTTTTATGTACAAATGGTGTGGTTTTTCTACACGTAGATAAAGACATTGAGATTGTCTTGGACTTAGAAGTAAGACAATTGCTGGGTGAGTTTAAATGGGCTTAGCACAAAGATTTGACGTCTTCTGGGCTACCGAAGGGCACATAACTTATAGTCAAAAGTTGAATATAGTAATGACCAGTCGCGATTGTACAGAGTACAGTGTAGCCGATTTCAATTAACAAAAAGACCAGGCAAAAATGCAAAAGTGGAAAAACTGTTCCAGTGCTGCTGGTAAGAGGCTAATCCGACGTATTTTGTGACGACAAATCGAATGGTGCAATCCGCGTTGCTCTCCGACCAATACTTTTGGCTGTAGTGACAATTGAATGATCATTTATGTCATAATTACGTGCGTAGCAACGGCTCTTACTCCATGGAAACAGGGAAATTTGCAATTTGTCAAAAGCTGCCGATGCCTGGCTCAATTCGAATCTTTTGGCACCTTACTGAAGTGGGGTCAGTGTTTCAGTTTGTACTTTTTACAGCAGACTGTATCAATTACCTTGTGTTTTTCACGTACAATTGGTGTGGTTTTTCTACACGTAGATAAAGACATGAGATTGTTTTGCACTTAGAAGTAAGACAATTGCTGGGTGAGTTAAATGGGCTTAGCCGAAAGATTTGACGTCTTCTGGGCTACCGAAGGGCACATAACTTATAGTCAAAAGTTGAATATAGTAATGACCAGTCGCGATGGTACATAGTACAATGTAGCCGATTTCAATTAACAAAAAGACCAGGCAAAAATGCAAAAGTGGAAAAATTGTTCCAGTGCTGCTGGTAAGAGGCTAATCCGACGTATTTTGTGACGACAAATCGAATGGTGCAAACCGCGTTGCTCTCCGACCAATACTTTCGGCTGTAGTGACAATTGAATGATGCATTTTTTTGTCATAATCACGTGCCCAGCAACGGCTCTTACTCCATGGAAACCAGGGAAATTTGCAATTTTTCAACAGCTGCCGATACCTGGCTCAATTCCGCATCTTTTGGCACCTTATTCATGTAGGTCTGTGGTCAGTTGTACTTTTTACAGCAGACTGTATCAAGTACCTTGTGTTTTTTATGTACAATGGTCTGGTTTTTCTACACGTAGATAAGGACATTGAGATTGTCTTGCACTTAGAAGTAAGACAATTGCTGGGTGAGTTAAATGGGCTGAGCCCAAAGATTTGACGTCTTCTGGGCTACCGAAGGGCACATAACTTATAGTCAAAAGTTGAATATAGTAATGACCAGTCGCGATTGTACAGAGTACAGTGTAGCCGATTTTAATTAACAAAAAGACCAGGTAAAAATGCAAAAGTGGAAAACTGTTCCAGTGCTGCTGTAAGAGGCTAATCCGACGTATTTTGTGAGGAGAAATCGAATGGTGCAAACCGCGTTGCTCTCCGACTAATACTTTTGGCTGTAGTGACAATTGAATGATCATTTATGTCATATTCACGTGCACAGCAACGGCTCTTACTCCATGGAAACCAGGGATATTTGCAATTTTCCAACAGCTGCCGATGCCTGGCTCAATTCCCGCATCTTTTGGCACCTTACTGAAGTGGGTCAGTGTTCAGTTGTACTTTTTTACAGCAGACTGTATCAAGTACCTTGTGTTTTTCACATACAAATGGTGTGGTTTTTTCTACACGTAGATAAAGACATTGAGATTGTCTTCGACTTAGAAGTAAGGCAATTGCTGGGTGAGTTAAATGGGCTTAGCCCAAAGATTTCAGGTCTTCTGGGCTACCGAAGGGCACATAACTTATAGTCAAAAGTTGAATATAGTAATGACCAGTCGCGATTGTACATAGTACAGTGTAGCCGATTTCAATTAACAAAAAGACCAGGCAAAAATGCAAAAGTGGAAAAAATGTTCCAGTGCTGCTGGTAAGAGGCTAATCCGACGTATTTTGTGACGAGAAATCGAATGGTGCAAACCGCGATGCTCTCCGACCAATACTTTTTGGCTGTAGTGACAATTGAATGATCATTGATGTCATAATCACGTGCCCAGCAACGGCTCTTACTCCATGGAAACCAGGGATATTTGCAATTTTTTAACAGCTGCCGATGAATGGCCCAATTCGTGTCTTTTAGGCATCTTATAAATTTGGGTTAGTGTTTAGTTGTACTTTTTACTGCAGACTGTATCAAGTACCTTGTGTTTTTTATGTACAAATGGTGTGGTTTTTCTACACGTAGATAAAGACATTGAGATTGTTTTGGACTTAGAAGTAAGACAATTGCTGGGTGAGTTAAATGGGATTAGCAGAAAGATTTGACGTCTTCTGGGCTACCGAAGGGCACATAACTTTATAGTCAAAAGTTGAATATAGTAATGACCAGTCGCGATTGTACAGAGTACAGTGTAGCCGATTTCAATTAACAAAAAGACCAAGCAAAAATGCAAAAGTGGAAAAACTGTTCCAGTGCTGCTGGTAAGAGGCTAATCCGACGTATTTTTTGACGACAAATCGAATGGTGCAATCCGCGTTGCTCTCCGACCAATACTTTTGGCTGTAGTGACAATTGAATGATCATTTATGTCATATTACGTGCGTAGCAACGGCTCTTACTCCATGGAAACCAGGGAAATTTGCAATTTTGTCAACAGCTGCCGATGCCTGGCTTAATTCCGATCCTTTTGGCACCTTACTGAAGTGGGTCAGTGTTCAGTTGTACTTTTTACAGCAGACTGTATCAAGTACCTTGTGTTTTTCAACGTACAATTGGTGTGGTTTTTCTACACGTAGATAAAGACATTGAGATTGTTTTGCACTTAGAAGTAAGACAATTGCTGGGTGAGTTAAATGGCTTAGCCGAAAGATTTGAACGTCTTCTGGGCTACCGAAGGGCACATAACTTATAGTCAAAAAGTTGAATATAGTATATGACCAGTCGCGATGGTACATAGTACAATGTAGCCGATTTCAATTAACAAAAAGACCAGGCAAAAATGCAAAAAGTGGAAAAATTGTTCCAGTGCTGCTGGTAAGAGGCTAATCCGACGTATTTTGTGACGACAAATCGAATGGTGCAAACCGCGTTGCTCTCCGACCAATACTTTTGGCTGTGGTGACAATTCAATGATCATTTTTGTCATAATCACCAGCAACGCTCTTACTCCATGGAAACCAGGGAAATTTGCAATTTTTCAACAGCTGCCGATACCTGGCTCAATTCCGCATCTTTTGGCACCTTATTCATGTAGGTCTGTGGTCAGTTGTACTTTTTACAGCAGACTGTATCAAGTACCTTGTGTTTTTCACATACAAATGGTGTGGTTTTTCTACACGTAGATAAAGACATTGAGATTGTCTTCGACTTAGAAGTAAGGCAATTGCTGGGTGAGTTAAATGGGCTTAGCCCAAAGATTTCAGGTCTTCTGGGCTACCGAAGGGCACATAACTTATAGTCAAAAGTTGAATATAGTAATGACCAGTCGCGATTGTACAGAGTACAGTGTAGCCGATTTCAATTAACAAAAAGACCAGGCAAAAATGCAAAAGTGGAAAAAATGTTCCAGTGCTGCTGGTAAGAGGCTAATCCGACGTATTTTGTGACGAGAAATCGAATGGTGCAAACCGCGATGCTCTCCGACCAATACTTTTGGCTGTAGCGACAATTGAATGATCATTGATGTCATAATCACGTGCCCAGCAACGGCTCTTACTCCATGGAAACCAGGGATATTTGCAATTTTTTAACAGCTGCCGATGCCTGGCCCAATTCCGCATCTTTTGGCACCTTATAAATGTGGGTCAGTGTTTAGTAGTACTTTTTACAGCAGACTGTATCAAGTACCTTGTGTTTTTTATGTACAAATGGTCTGGTTTTTCTACACGTAGATAAAGACATTGAGATTGTCTTGGACTTAGAAGTAAGACAATTGCTGAGTGAGTTAAATGGGCTGTACCCAAAGATTTGACGTCTTCTGGGCTACCGAAGGGCACATAACTTATAGTCAAAAGTTGAATATAGTAATGACCAGTCGCGATTGTACAGAGTACAGTGTAGCCGATTTCAATTAACAAAAAGACCAGGCAAAAATGCAAAAGTGTAAAAACTGTTCCAGTGCTGCTGGTAAGAGGCTAATCCGACGTATTTTGTGACGAGAAATCGAATGGTGCAAACCGCGTTGCTCTCCGACCAATACTTTTGGCTGTAGTGACAATTGAATGATCATTTATGTCATAATCACGTGCCCAGCAACGGCTCTTACTCCATGGAAACCAGGGATATTTGCAATTTTTTAACAGCTGCCGATGCCTGGCCCAACTCCGCATCTTTTGGCACCTTATAAATGTGGGTCAGTGTTTAGTTGTACTTTTTACAGCAGACTGTATCAAGTACCTTGTGTTTTTTATGTACAAATGGTGTGGTTTTTCTACACGTAGATAAAGACTTTGAGATTGTCTTGCACTTAGAAGTAAGACAACTGCTGGGTGAGTTAAATGAGCTTGGCCCAAAGATTTCAGGTCTTCTGGGCTACCGAAGGGCACATAACTTATAGTCAAAAGTTGAATATAGTAATAACCAGTCGCGATTGTACAGAGTACAGTGTAGCCGATTTCAATTAACAAAAAGACCAGGCAAAAATGCAAAAGTGGAAAAACTGTTCCAGTGCTACTAGTAAGAGGCTAATCCGACGTATTTTGTGACGACAAATCGAATGGTGCAATCCGCGTTGCTCTCCGACCAATACTTTTGGCTGTAGTGACAATTGAATGATCATTTATGTCATAATCACGTGCGTAGCAACGGCTCTTACTCCATGGAAACCAGGGATATTTGCAATTTTTCAACAGCTGCCGATGCCTGGCTCAATTCCGCATCTTTTGGCACCTTACTGAAGTGGGTCAGTGTTCAGTTGTACTTTTTACAGCAGACTGTATCAAGTACCTTGTGTTTTTCATGTACAAATGGTGTGGTTTTTCTACACGTAGATAAAGACATTGAGATTGTCTTGGACTTAGAAGTAAGGCAATTGCTGGGTGAGTTAAATGGGCTTAGCCCAAAGATTTGACGTTTTCTGGGCTACCGAAGGGCACATAACTTATAGTCAAAAGTTGAATATAGTAATGACCAGTCGAGATTGTACAGAGTACAGTGTAGCCGATTTCAATTAACAAAAAGACCAGGCAAAAATGCAAAAGTGGAAAAACTGTTCCAGTGCTGCTGGTAAGAGGCTAATCCGACGTATTTTGTTAGGAGAAATCGAATGGTGCAAACCGCGTTGCTCTCCGACCAATACTTTTGGCTGTAGCGACAATTCAATGATTATTTTTGTCATAATCACGTGCCCAGCAACGGCTCTTACTCCATGGAAACCAGGGATATTTACAATTTTTTAACAGCTGCCGATGCCTGGCCCAATTCCGCATCTTTAGGCACCTTATAAATGTGGGTAAGTGTTTAGTTGTACTTTTTACTGCAGACTGTATCAAGTACCTTGTGTTTTTTATGTACAAATGGTCTGGTTTTTCTACACGTAGATAAAGACATTGAGATTGTCTTGGACTTAGAAGTAAGACAATTGCTGAGTGAGTTAAATGGGCTTAGCCGAAAGATTTGACGTCTTCTGGGCTACCGAAGGGCACATAACTTATAGTCAAAAGTTGAATATAGTAATGACCAGTCGCGATTGTACAGAGTACAGTGTAGCCGATTTCAATTAACAAACAGACCAGGCAAAAATGCAAAAGTGGAAAAAATGTTCCAGTGCTGCTGGTAAGAGGCTAATCCGACGTATTTTGTGACGAGAAATCGAATGGTGCAAACCGCGATGCTCTCCGACCAATACTTTTGGCTGTAGCGACAATTGAATGATCATTGATGTCATAATCACGTGCCCAGCAACGGCTCTTACTCCATGGAAACCAGGGATATTTGCAATTTTTTAACAGCTGCCGATGCCTGGCCCAATTCCGCATCTTTTGGCACCTTATAAATGTGGGTCAGTGTTTAGTAGTACTTTTTACAGCAGACTGTATCAAGTACCTTGTGTTTTTTATGTACAAATGGTCTGGTTTTTCTACACGTAGATAAAGACATTGAGATTGTCTTGGACTTAGAAGTAAGACAATTGCTGAGTGAGTTAAATGGGCTGTACCCAAAGATTTGACGTCTTCTGGGCTACCGAAGGGCACATAACTTATAGTCAAAAGTTGAATATAGTAATGACCAGTCGCGATTGTACAGAGTACAGTGTAGCCGATTTCAATTAACAAAAAGACCAGGCAAAAATGCAAAAGTGGAAAAACTGTTCCAGTGCTGCTGGTAAGAGGCTAATCCGACGTATTTTGTGACGAGAAATCGAATGGTGCAAACCGCGTTGCTCTCCGACCAATACTTTTGGCTGTAGTGACAATTGAATGATCATTTATGTCATAATCACGTGCCCAGCAACGGCTCTTACTCCATGGAAACCAGGGATATTTGCAATTTTTTAACAGCTGCCGATGCCTGGCCCAACTCCGCATCTTTTGGCACCTTATAAATGTGGGTCAGTGTTTAGTTGTACTTTTTACAGCAGACTGTATCAAGTGCCTTGTGTTTTTTATGTACAAATGGTGTGGTTTTTCTACACGTAGATAAAGACTTTGAGATTGTCTTGCACTTAGAAGTAAGACAACTGCTGGGTGAGTTAAATGAGCTTGGCCCAAAGATTTCAGGTCTTCTGGGCTACCGAAGGGCACATAACTTATAGTCAAAAGTTGAATATAGTAATAACCAGTCGCGATTGTACAGAGTACAGTGTAGCCGATTTCAATTAACAAAAAGACCAGGCAAAAATGCAAAAGTGGAAAAACTGTTCCAGTGCTACTAGTAAGAGGCTAATCCGACGTATTTTGTGACGACAAATCGAATGGTGCAATCCGCGTTGCTCTCCGACCAATACTTTTGGCTGTAGTGACAATTGAATGATCATTTATGTCATAATCACGTGCGTAGCAACGGCTCTTACTCCATGGAAACCAGGGATATTTGCAATTTTTCAACAGCTGCCGATGCCTGGCTCAATTCCGCATCTTTTGGCACCTTACTGAAGTGGGTCAGTGTTCAGTTGTACTTTTTACAGCAGACTGTATCAAGTACCTTGTGTTTTTCATGTACAAATGGTGTGGTTTTTCTACACGTAGATAAAGACATTGAGATTGTCTTGGACTTAGAAGTAAGGCAATTGCTGGGTGAGTTAAATGGGCTTAGCCCAAAGATTTGACGTTTTCTGGGCTACCGAAGGGCACATAACTTATAGTCAAAAGTTGAATATAGTAATGACCAGTCGAGATTGTACAGAGTACAGTGTAGCCGATTTCAATTAACAAAAAGACCAGGCAAAAATGCAAAAGTGGAAAAACTGTTCCAGTGCTGCTGGTAAGAGGCTAATCCGACGTATTTTGTTAGGAGAAATCGAATGGTGCAAACCGCGTTGCTCTCCGACCAATACTTTTGGCTGTAGCGACAATTCAATGATTATTTTTGTCATAATCACGTGCCCAGCAACGGCTCTTACTCCATGGAAACCAGGGATATTTACAATTTTTTAACAGCTGCCGATGCCTGGCCCAATTCCGCATCTTTAGGCACCTTATAAATGTGGGTAAGTGTTTAGTTGTACTTTTTACTGCAGACTGTATCAAGTACCTTGTGTTTTTTATGTACAAATGGTCTGATTTTTCTACACGTAGATAAAGACATTGAGATTGTCTTGGACTTAGAAGTAAGACAATTGCTGAGTGAGTTAAATGGGCTTAGCCCAAAGATTTGACGTCTTCTGGGCTACCGAAGGGCACATAACTTATAGTCAAAAGTTGAATATAGTAATGACCAGTCGCGATTGTACAGAGTACAGTGTAGCCGATTTCAATTAACAAACAGACCAGGCAAAAATGCAAAAGTGGAAAAACTGTTCCAGTGCTGCTGGTAAGAGGCTAATCCGACGTATTTTGTGACGACAAATCGAATGGTGCAAACCGCGTTGCTCTCCGACCAATAATTTTGGCTGTAGTGACAATTGAATGATCATTTATGTCATATTCACGTGCCCAGCAACGGCTCTTACTCCATGGAAACCAGGAAAATTTGCAATTTCTCAACAGCTGCCGATGCCTGGCTCAATTCCGCATCTTTTGGCACCTTACTGAAGTGGGTCAGTGTTCAGTTGTACTTTTTACAGCAGACTGTATCAAGTACCTTGTGTTTTTCACGTACAAATGGTGTGGTTTTTCTACACGTAGATAAAGACATTGAGATTGTCTTCCACTTAGAAGTAAGGCAATTGCTGGGTGAGTTAAATGGCCTTAGCCCAAAGACTTCAGGTCTTCTGGGCTACCGAAGGGCACATAACTTATTGTCAAAAGTTGAATATAGTAATGACCAGTCGCGATTGTACAGAGTACAGTGTAGCCGATTTCAATTAACAAAAAGACCAGGCAAAAATGCAAAAGTGGAAAAAATGTTCCAGTGCTGCTGGTAAGAGGCTTATCCGACGTATTTTGTGACGAGAAATCGAATGGTGCAAACCGCGATGCTCTCCAACCAATACTTTTGGCTGTAGCGACAATTGAATGATCATTTATGTCATAATCACGTGCCCAGCAACGGCTCTTACTCCATGGAAACCAGGGATATTTGCAATTTTTTAACAGCTGCCGATGCCTGGCCCAATTCCGCGTCTTTTGGCACCTTATAAATGTGGGTCAGTGTTTAGTTGTACTTTTTACAGCAGACTGTATCAAGTACCTTGTGTTTTTTATGTACAAATGGTGTGGTTTTTCTACACGTAGATAAAGACATTGAGATTGTCTTGGACTTAGAAGTAAGACAATTGCTGGGTGAGTTAAATGGGCTTAGCACAAAGATTTGACGTCTTCTGGGCTACCGAAGGGCACATAACTTATAGTCAAAAGTTGAATATAGTAATGACCAGTCGCGATTGTACAGAGTACAGTGTAGCCGATTTCAATTAACAAAAAGACCAAGCAAAAATGCAAAAGTGGAAAAACTGTTCCAGTGCTGCTGGTAAGA
This sequence comes from Liolophura sinensis, assembly GCF_032854445.1. Lineage (NCBI taxonomy): Eukaryota > Metazoa > Mollusca > Polyplacophora > Chitonida > Chitonidae > Liolophura > Liolophura sinensis. The sequence continues at coordinate 56,156 of NW_027018019.1, read as the reverse complement.
GGCTAATCCGACGTATTTTGTGACGACAAATCGAATGGTGCAATCCGCGTTGCTCTCCGACCAATACTTTTGGCTGTAGTGACAATTGAATGATCATTTATGTCATAATTACGTGCATAGCAACGGCTCTTACTCCATGGAAACCAGGGAAATTTGCAATTTGTCAACAGCTGCCGATGCCTGGCTCAATTCCGAATCTTTTGGCACCTTACTGAAGTGGGTCAGTGTTCAGTTGTACTTTTTACAGCAGACTGTATCAAGTACCTTGTGTTTTTCACGTACAATTGGTGTGGTTTTTCTACACGTAGATAAAGACATTGAGATTGTTTTGCACTTAGAAGTAAGACAATTGCTGGGTGAGTTAAATGGGCTTAGCCGAAAGATTTGACGTCTTCTGGGCTACCGAAGGGCACATAACTTATACTCAAAAGTTGAATATAGTAATGACCAGTCGCGATGGTACATAGTACAATGTAGCCGATTTCAATTAACAAAAAGACCAGGCAAAAATGCAAAAGTGGAAAAATTGTTCCAGTGCTGCTGGTAAGAGGCTAATCCGACGTATTTTGTGACGACAAATCGAATGGTGCAAACCGCGTTGCTCTCCGACCAATACTTTTGGCTGTAGTGACAATTGAATGATCATTTTTGTCATAATCACGTGCCCAGCAACGGCTCTTACTCCATGGAAACCAGGGAAATTTGCAATTTTTCAACAGCTGCCGATACCTGGCTCAATTCCGCATCTTTTGGCACCTTATTCATGTAGGTCTGTGGTCAGTTGTACTTTTTACAGCAGACTGTATCAAGTACCTTGTGTTTTTTATGTACAAATGGTGTGGGTTTTCTACACGTGGATAAAGACATTGAGATTGTCTTGGACTTAGAAGTAAGACAATTGCTGGGTGAGTTAAATGGGCTTAGCCCAAAGATTTGACGTCTTCTGGGCTACCGAAGGGCACATAACTTATAGTCAAAAGTTGAATATAGTAATGACCAGTCGCGATTGTACAGAGTACAGTGTAGCCGATTTTAATTAACAAAAAGACCAGGTAAAAATGCAAAAGTGGAAAAACTGTTCCAGTGCTGCTGGTAAGAGGCTAATCCGACGTATTTTGTGACGAGAAATCGAATGGTGCAAACCGCGTTGCTCTCCGACTAATACTTTTGGCTGTAGTGACAATTGAATGATCATTTATGTCATATTCACGTGCCCAGCAACGGCTCTTTCTCCATGGAAACCAGGGATATTTGCAATTTTTCAACAGCTGCCGATACCTGGCTCAATTCCGCATCTTTTGGCACCTTACTGAAGTGGGTCAGTGTTCAGTTGTACTTTTTACAGCAGACTGTATCAAGTACCTTGTGTTTTTCACATACAAATGGTGTGGTTTTTCTACACGTAGATAAAGACATTGAGATTGTCTTCGACTTAGAAGTAAGGCAATTGCTGGGTGAGTTAAATGGGCTTAGCCCAAAGATTTCAGGTCTTCTGGGCTACCGAAGGGCACATAACTTATAGTCAAAAGTTGAATATAGTAATGACCAGTCGCGATTGTACAGAGTACAGTGTAGCCGATTTCAATTAACAAAAAGACCAGGCAAAAATGCAAAAGTGGAAAAAATGTTCCAGTGCTGCTGGTAAGAGGCTAATCCGACGTATTTTGTGACGAGAAATCGAATGGTGCAAACCGCGATGCTCTCCGACCAATACTTTTGGCTGTAGTGACAATTGAATGATCATTGATGTCATAATCACGTGCCCAGCAACGGCTCTTACTCCATGGAAACCAGGGATATTTGCAATTTTTTAACAGCTGCCGATGCCTGGCCCAAATCCACATCTTTTGGCACCTTATAAATGTGGGTCAGTGTTTAGTTGTACTTTTTACTGCAGACTGTATCAAGTACCTTGTGTTTTTTATGTACAAATGGTCTGGTTTTTCTACACGTAGATAAAGACATTGAGATTGTCTTGGACTTAGAAGTAAGACAATTGCTGGGTGAGTTAAATGGCCTAAGGCCAAAGATTTGACGTCTTCTGGGCTACCGAAGGGCACATAACTTATAGTCAAAAGTTGAATATAGTAATGACCAGTCGCGATTGTACAGAGTACAGTGTAGCCGATTTCAATCAACAAAAAGACCAGGCAAAAATGCAAAAGTGGAAAAACTGTTCCAGTGCTGCTGGTAAGAGGCTAATCCGACGTATTTTGTTAGGAGAAATCGAATGGTGCAAACCGCGTTGCTCTCCGACCAATACTTTTGGCTGTAGCGACAATTCATTGATTATTTTTGTCATAATCACGTGCCCAGCAACGGCTCTTACTCCATGGAAACCAGGGATATTTACAATTTTTTAACAGCTGCCGATGCCTGGCCCAATTCCGCATCTTTTGGCACCTTATAAATGTGGGTCAGTGTTTAGTTGTACTTTTTACAGCAGACTGTATCAAGTACCTTGTGTTTTTCACGTACAAATGGTGTGGTTTTTCTACACGTAGATAAAGACATTGAGATTGTCTTGCACTTAGAAGTAAGGCAGTTGCTGGGTGAGTTAAATGGGCTGAGTCCAAAGATTTCAGATCCTCTGGGCTACCGAAGGGCACATAACTTATAGTCAAAAGTTGAATATAGTAATGACCAGTCGCGATTGTACAGAGTACAGTGTAGCCGATTTCAATTAACAAAAAGACCAGGCAAAAATGCAAAAGTGGAAAAACTGTTCCAGTGCTGCTGGTAAGAGGCTAATCCGACGTATTTTGTGACGACAAATCGAATGGTGCAAACCGCGTTGCTCTCCGACCAATACTTTTGGCTGTAGCGACAATTCAATGATCATTGATATCATAATCACGTGCCCAGCAACGGCTCTTACTCCATGGAAACCATTGATATTTGCAATTTTTTAACAGCTGCCGATGCCTGGCCCAATTCCTCATCTTTTGGCACCTTATAAATGTGGGTCAGTGTTTAGTTGTACTTTTTACAGCAGACTGTATCAAGTACCTTGTGTTTTTTATGTACAAATGGTGTGGTTTTTCTACACGTGGATAAAGACATTGAGATTGTCTTGGACTTAGAAGTAAGACAATTGCTGGGTGAGTTAAATGGGCCTGGCCCAAAGATTTCAGGTCTTCTGGGCTACCGAAGGGCACATAACTTATAGTCAAAAGTTGAATATAGTAATGACCAGTCGCGATTGTACAGAGTACAGTGTAGCCGGTTTCAATTAACAAAAAGACCAGGCAAATATGCAAAAGTGGAAAAACTGTTCCAGTGCTACTAGTAAGAGGCTAATCCGACGTATTTTGTGAGGAGAAATCGAATGGTGCAATCTGCGTTGTTCTCCGACCAATACTTTTGGCTGTAGCGACAATTGAATGATCATTTATGTCATAATCACGTGCCCAGCAACGGCTCTTACTCCATGGAAACCAGGCAAATTTGCAATTTTTCATCGGCTGCCGATGCCTGGCTCAATTCCGCATCTTTTGGCACCTTACTGAAGTGGGTCAGTGTTCAGTTGTACTTTTTACAGCAGACTGTATCAAGTACCTTGTGTTTTTTATGTACAAATGGTCTGGTTTTTCTACACGTAGATAAAGACATTGAGATTGTCTTCGACTTAGAAGTAAGGCAATTGCTGGGTGAGTTGAATGGGCTTAGCCCAAAGATTTGACGTCTTCTGGGCTACCGAAGGGCACATAACATATAGTCAAAAGTTGAATATAGTATTGACCAGTCGCGATGGTACATAGTACAGTGTAGCCGATTTAAATTACCAAAAAGACCAGGCAAAAATGCAAAAGTGGAAAAATTGTTCCAGTGCTGCTGGTAAGAGGCTAATCCGACGTATTTTGTGACGACAAATCGAATGGTGCAATACGCGTTGCTCTCCGACCAATACTTTTGGCTGTAGTGACAATTGAATGATCATTTATGTCATAATTACGTGCACAGCAACGGCTCTTACTCCATGGAAACCAGGGATATTTGCAATTTTTCAACAGCTGCCGATCCCTGGCTCAATTCCGCATCTTTTGGCACCTTACTGAAGTGGGTCAGTGTTCAGTTGTACTTTTTACAGCAGACTGTATCAAGTACCTTGTCTTTTTCATGTACGAATGGTGTGGTTTTTCTACACGTAGATAAAGACATTGAGATTGTCTTCGACTTAGAAGTAAGGCAATTGCTGGGTGAGTTAAATGGGCTTAGCCCAAAAATTTGACGTCTTCTGGGCTACCGAAGGGCACATAACATATAGTCAAAAGTTGAATATAGTAATGACCAGTCGCGATGGTACATAGTACAGTGTAGCCGATTTCAATTAACAAAAAGACCAGGCAAAAATGCAAAAGTGGAAAAACTGTTCCAGTGCTTCTGGTAAGAGGCTAATCCGACGTATTTTGTGACGACAAATCGAATGGTGCAAACCGCGTTGATTTCCGACCAATACTTTTGGCTGTAGTGACAATTGAATGATCATTTATGTCATAATCACGTGCCCAGCAACGGCTCTTACTCCATGGAATCCAGGGAAATTTGCAATTTTTCAACAGCTGCCAATACCTGGCCCAATTCCGCATCTTTTGGCACCTTACTGAAGTGGGTCAGTGTTCAGTTGTACTTTTTACAGCAGACTGTATCAAGTACCTTGTGTTTTTCACGTACAATTGGTGTGGTTTTTCTACACGTAGATAAAGACATTGAGATTGTCTTCCACTTAGAAGTAAGGCAATTGCTGGGTGAGTTAAATGGCCTTAGCCCAAAGATTTCAGGTCTTCTGGGCTACCGAAGGGCACATAACTTATAGTCAAAAGTTGAATATAGTAATGACCAGTCGCGATTGTACAGAGTACAGTGTAGCCGATTTCAATTAACAAAAAGACCAGGCAAAAATGCAAAAGTGGAAAAACTGTTCCAGTGCTGCTGGTAAGAGGCTAATCCGACGTATTTTGTTAGGAGAAATCGAATGGTGCAAACCGCGTTGCTCTCCGACCAATACTTTTGGCTGTAGCGACAATTCAATGATTATTTTTGTCATAATCACGTGCCCAGCAACGGCTCTTACTCCATGGAAACCAGGGATATTTACAATTTTTTAACAGCTGCCGATGCCTGGCCCAATTCCGCATCTTTAGGCACCTTATAAATGTGGGTAAGTGTTTAGTTGTACTTTTTACTGCAGACTGTATGAAGTACCTTGTGTTTTTTATGTACAAATGGTCTGGTTTTTCTACACGTAGATAAAGACATTGAGATTGTCTTGGACTTAGAAGTAAGACAATTGCTGAGTGAGTTAAATGGGCTTAGCCCAAAGACTTCAGGTCTTCTGGGCTACCGAAGGGCACATAACTTATTGTCAAAAGTTGAATATAGTAATGACCAGTCGCGATTGTACAGAGTACAGTGTAGCCGATTTCAATTAACAAAAAGACCAGGCAAAAATGCAAAAGTGGAAAAAATGTTCCAGTGCTGCTGGTAAGAGGCTTATCCGACGTATTTTGTGACGAGAAATCGAATGGTGCAAACCGCGATGCTCTCCAACCAATACTTTTGGCTGTAGCGACAATTGAATGATCATTTATGTCATAATCACGTGCCCAGCAACGGCTCTTACTCCATGGAAACCAGGGATATTTGCAATTTTTTAACAGCTGCCGATGCCTGGCCCAATTCCGCGTCTTTTGGCACCTTATAAATGTGGGTCAGTGTTTAGTTGTACTTTTTACAGCAGACTGTATCAAGTACCTTGTGTTTTTTATGTACAAATGGTGTGGTTTTTCTACACGTAGATAAAGACATTGAGATTGTCTTGGACTTAGAAGTAAGACAATTGCTGGGTGAGTTAAATGGGCTTAGCACAAAGATTTGACGTCTTCTGGGCTACCGAAGGGCACATAACTTATAGTCAAAAGTTGAATATAGTAATGACCAGTCGCGATTGTACAGAGTACAGTGTAGCCGATTTCAATTAACAAAAAGACCAAGCAAAAATGCAAAAGTGGAAAAACTGTTCCAGTGCTGCTGGTAAGAGGCTAATCCGACGTATTTTGTGACGACAAATCGAATGGTGCAATCCGCGTTGCTCTCCGACCAATACTTTTGGCTGTAGTGACAATTGAATGATCATTTATGTCATAATTACGTGCATAGCAACGGCTCTTACTCCATGGAAACCAGGGAAATTTGCAATTTGTCAACAGCTGCCGATGCCTGGCTCAATTCCGAATCTTTTGGCACCTTACTGAAGTGGGTCAGTGTTCAGTTGTACTTTTTACAGCAGACTGTATCAAGTACCTTGTGTTTTTCACGTACAATTGGTGTGGTTTTTCTACACGTAGATAAAGACATTGAGATTGTTTTGCACTTAGAAGTAAGACAATTGCTGGGTGAGTTAAATGGGCTTAGCCGAAAGATTTGACGTCTTCTGGGCTACCGAAGGGCACATAACTTATACTCAAAAGTTGAATATAGTAATGACCAGTCGCGATGGTACATAGTACAATGTAGCCGATTTCAATTAACAAAAAGACCAGGCAAAAATGCAAAAGTGGAAAAATTGTTCCAGTGCTGCTGGTAAGAGGCTAATCCGACGTATTTTGTGACGACAAATCGAATGGTGCAAACCGCGTTGCTCTCCGACCAATACTTTTGGCTGTAGTGACAATTGAATGATCATTTTTGTCATATTCACGTGCCCAGCAACGGCTCTTACTCCATGGAAACCAGGGATATTTGCAATTTTTCAACAGCTGCCGATACCTGGCTCAATTCCGCATCTTTTGGCACCTTACTGAAGTGGGTCAGTGTTCAGTTGTACTTTTTACAGCAGACTGCATCAAGTACCTTGTGTTTTTCACATACAAATGGTGTGGTTTTTCTACACGTAGATAAAGACATTGAGATTGTCTTCGACTTAGAAGTAAGGCAATTGCTGGGTGAGTTAAATGGGCTTAGCCCAAAGATTTCAGGTCTTCTGGGCTACCGAAGGGCACATAACTTATAGTCAAAAGTTGAATATAGTAATGACCAGTCGCGATTGTACAGAGTACAGTGTAGCCGATTTCAATTAACAAAAAGACCAGGCAAAAATGCAAAAGTGGAAAAAATGTTCCAGTGCTGCTGGTAAGAGGCTAATCCGACGTATTTTGTGACGAGAAATCGAATGGTGCAAACCGCGATGCTCTCCGACCAATACTTTTGGCTGTAGTGACAATTGAATGATCATTGATGTCATAATCACGTGCCCAGCAACGGCTCTTACTCCATGGAAACCAGGGATATTTGCAATTTTTTAACAGCTGCCGATGCCTGGCCCAAATCCACATCTTTTGGCACCTTATAAATGTGGGTCAGTGTTTAGTTGTACTTTTTACTGCAGACTGTATCAAGTACCTTGTGTTTTTTATGTACAAATGGTCTGGTTTTTCTACACGTAGATAAAGACATTGAGATTGTCTTGGACTTAGAAGTAAGACAATTGCTGGGTGAGTTAAATGGCCTAAGGCCAAAGATTTGACGTCTTCTGGGCTACCGAAGGGCAACATAACTTATAGTCAAAAGTTGAATATAGTAATGACCAGTCGCGATTGTACAGAGTACAGTGTAGCCGATTTCAATCAACAAAAAGACCAGGCAAAAATGCAAAAGTGGAAAAACTGTTCCAGTGCTGCTGGTAAGAGGCTAATCCGACGTATTTTGTTAGGAGAAATCGAATGGTGCAAACCGCGTTGCTCTCCGACCAATACTTTTGGCTGTAGCGACAATTCATTGATTATTTTTGTCATAATCACGTGCCCAGCAACGGCTCTTACTCCATGGAAACCAGGGATATTTACAATTTTTTAACAGCTGCCGATGCCTGGCCCAATTCCGCATCTTTTGGCACCTTATAAATGTGGGTCAGTGTTTAGTTGTACTTTTTACAGCAGACTGTATCAAGTACCTTGTGTTTTTCACGTACAAATGGTGTGGTTTTTCTACACGTAGATAAAGACATTGAGATTGTCTTGCACTTAGAAGTAAGGCAGTTGCTGGGTGAGTTAAATGGGCTGAGTCCAAAGATTTCAGATCCTCTGGGCTACCGAATGGCACATAACTTATAGTCAAAAGTTGAATATAGTAATGACCAGTCGCGATTGTACAGAGTACAGTGTAGCCGATTTCAATTAACAAAAAGACCAGGCAAAAATGCAAAAGTGGAAAAACTGTTCCAGTGCTGCTGGTAAGAGGCTAATCCGACGTATTTTGTGACGACAAATCGAATGGTGCAAACCGCGTTGCTCTCCGACCAATACTTTTGGCTGTAGCGACAATTCAATGATCATTGATATCATAATCACGTGCCCAGCAACGGCTCTTACTCCATGGAAACCATTGATATTTGCAATTTTTTAACAGCTGCCGATGCCTGGCCCAATTCCTCATCTTTTGGCACCTTATAAATGTGGGTCAGTGTTTAGTTGTACTTTTTACAGCAGACTGTATCAAGTACCTTGTGTTTTTTATGTACAAATGGTGTGGTTTTTCTACACGTGGATAAAGACATTGAGATTGTCTTGGACTTAGAAGTAAGACAATTGCTGGGTGAGTTAAATGGGCCTGGCCCAAAGATTTCAGGTCTTCTGGGCTACCGAAGGGCACATAACTTATAGTCAAAAGTTGAATATAGTAATGACCAGTCGCGATTGTACAGAGTACAGTGTAGCCGGTTTCAATTAACAAAAAGACCAGGCAAATATGCAAAAGTGGAAAAACTGTTCCAGTGCTACTAGTAAGAGGCTAATCCGACGTATTTTGTGAGGAGAAATCGAATGGTGCAATCTGCGTTGTTCTCCGACCAATACTTTTGGCTGTAGCGACAATTGAATGATCATTTATGTCATAATCACGTGCCCAGCAACGGCTCTTACTCCATGGAAACCAGGCAAATTTGCAATTTTTCATCGGCTGCCGATGCCTGGCTCAATTCCGCATCTTTTGGCACCTTACTGAAGTGGGTCAGTGTTCAGTTGTACTTTTTACAGCAGACTGTATCAAGTACCTTGTGTTTTTTATGTACAAATGGTCTGGTTTTTCTACACGTAGATAAAGACATTGAGATTGTCTTCGACTTAGAAGTAAGGCAATTGCTGGGTGAGTTGAATGGGCTTAGCCCAAAGATTTGACGTCTTCTGGGCTACCGAAGGGCACATAACATATAGTCAAAAGTTGAATATAGTATTGACCAGTCGCGATGGTACATAGTACAGTGTAGCCGATTTAAATTACCAAAAAGACCAGGCAAAAATGCAAAAGTGGAAAAATTGTTCCAGTGCTGCTGGTAAGAGGCTAATCCGACGTATTTTGTGACGACAAATCGAATGGTGCAATACGCGTTGCTCTCCGACCAATACTTTTGGCTGTAGTGACAATTGAATGATCATTTATGTCATAATTACGTGCACAGCAACGGCTCTTACTCCATGGAAACCAGGGATATTTGCAATTTTTCAACAGCTGCCGATCCCTGGCTCAATTCCGCATCTTTTGGCACCTTACTGAAGTGGGTCAGTGTTCAGTTGTACTTTTTACAGCAGACTGTATCAAGTACCTTGTCTTTTTCATGTACGAATGGTGTGGTTTTTCTACACGTAGATAAAGACATTGAGATTGTCTTCGACTTAGAAGTAAGGCAATTGCTGGGTGAGTTAAATGGGCTTAGCCCAAAAATTTGACGTCTTCTGGGCTACCGAAGGGCACATAACATATAGTCAAAAGTTGAATATAGTAATGACCAGTCGCGATGGTACATAGTACAGTGTAGCCGATTTCAATTAACAAAAAGACCAGGCAAAAATGCAAAAGTGGAAAAACTGTTCCAGTGCTTCTGGTAAGAGGCTAATCCGACGTATTTTGTGACGACAAATCGAATGGTGCAAACCGCGTTGATTTCCGACCAATACTTTTGGCTGTAGTGACAATTGAATGATCATTTATGTCATAATCACGTGCCCAGCAACGGCTCTTACTCCATGGAATCCAGGGAAATTTGCAATTTTTCAACAGCTGCCAATACCTGGCCCAATTCCGCATCTTTTGGCACCTTACTGAAGTGGGTCAGTGTTCAGTTGTACTTTTTACAGCAGACTGTATCAAGTACCTTGTGTTTTTCACGTACAATTGGTGTGGTTTTTCTACACGTAGATAAAGACATTGAGATTGTCTTCCACTTAGAAGTAAGGCAATTGCTGGGTGAGTTAAATGGCCTTAGCCCAAAGATTTCAGGTCTTCTGGGCTACCGAAGGGCACATAACTTATAGTCAAAAGTTGAATATAGTAATGACCAGTCGCGATTGTACAGAGTACAGTGTAGCCGATTTCAATTAACAAAAAGACCAGGCAAAAATGCAAAAGTGGAAAAAATGTTCCAGTGCTGCTGGTAAGAGGCTTATCCGACGTATTTTGTGACGAGAAATCGAATGGTGCAAACCGCGATGCTCTCCAACCAACACTTTTGGCTGTAGCGACAATTGAATGATCATTGATGTCATAATCACGTGCCCAGCAACGGCTCTTACTCCATGGAAACCAGGGATATTTGCAATTTTTTAACAGCTGCCGATGCCTGGCCCAATTCCGCATCTTTTGGCACCTTATAAATGTGGGTCAGTGTTTAGTTGTACTTTTTACTGCAGACTGTATCAAGTACCTTGTGTTTTTTATGTACAAATGGTGTGGTTTTTCTACACGTAGATAAAGACATTGAGATTGTCTTGGACTTAGAAGTAAGACAATTGCTGGGTGAGTTAAATGGGCTTAGCACAAAGATTTGACGTCTTCTGGGCTACCGAAGGGCACATAACTTATAGTCAAAAGTTGAATATAGTAATGACCAGTCGCGATTGTACAGAGTACAGTGTAGCCGATTTCAATTAACAAAAAGACCAGGCAAAAATGCAAAATTAAAAAAACTGTTCCAGTGCTGCTTGTAAGAGGCTAATCCGACGTATTTTGGGACGAGAAATCGAATGGTGCAAACCGCGTTGCTCTCCGACCAATACTTTTGGCTGTAGTGGCAATTAAATGATCATTTATGTCATAATTACGTGCCCTGCAACGGCTCTTACTCCATGGAAACCAGGGATATTTGCAATTTTTTAACAGCTGCCGATGCCTGGCCGAACTCCGCATCTTTTGGCACCTTATAAATGTGGGTCAGTGTTTAGTTGTACTTTTTACAGCAGACTGTATCAAGTACCTTGTGTTTTTCACGTACAAATGGTGTGGTTTTTCTACACGTAGATAAAGACATTGAGATTGTCTTGCAATTAGAAGTAAGGCAATTGCTGGGTGAGTTAAATGGGCTTGGCCCAAAGATTTGACGTCTTCTGGGCTACCGAAGGGCACATAACTTATAGTCAAAAGTTGAATATAGTAATGACCAGTCGCGATTGTACAGAGTACAGTGTAGCCGATTTCAATTAACAAAAAGACCAGGCAAAAATGCAAAAGTGGAAAAACTGTTCTAGTGCTACTAGTAAGAGGCTAATCCGACGTATTTTGTGACGACAAATCGAATGGTGCAAACCGCGTTGCTCTCCGACCAATACTTTTGGCTGTAGTGACAATTGAATGATCATTTTTGTCATAATCACGTGCCCAGCAACGGCTCTTACTCCATGGAAACCAGGGAAATTTTGCAATTTTTCAACAGCTGCCGATGCCTGGCTCAATTCCGCATCTTTTGGCACCTTACTGAAGTGGGTCAGTGTTCAGTTGTACTTTTTTACAGCCGACTGTATCAAGTACCTTGTGTTTTTCACGTACAAATGGTGTGGTTTTTCTACACGTAGATAAAGACATTGAGATTGTCTTGCACTTAGAAGTAAGGCAATTGCTGGTGAGTTAAATGGGCTTAGCCCAAAGATTTCAGGTCTTCTGGGCTACCAAAGGGCACATAACTTATAGTCAAAAGTTGAATATAGTAATGACCAGTCGCGATTGAACAGAGTACAGTGTAGCCGATTTCAATTAACATAAAGACCAGGTAAAAATGCAAAAGTGGAAAAACTGTTCCAGTTCCTGCTGGTAAGAGACTAATCCGACGTATTTTGTGACGACAAATCGAATGGTGCAAACCGCGTTGCTCTCCGACCAATACTTTTGGCTGTAGTGACAATTGAATGATCATTTATGTCATAATCACGTTCGTAGCAACGGCTCTTAGTCCATGAAACCAGGAAAATTTGCAATTTTTCAACAGCTGCCGATGCCTGGCTCAATTCCGCATCTTTTGGCACCTTAATGATGTGTGTCTGTGGTCAGTTGTACTTTTTACAGCAGACTGTATCAAGTACCTTGTGTTTTTCACGTAAAAATGGTGTGGTTTTTCTACACGTAGATAAAGACATTGAGATTGTCTTGCACTTAGAAGTAAGGCAATTGCTGGGTGAGTTAAATGGGCTTAGCCCAAAGATTTCAGGTCTTCTGGGCTACCGAAGGGCACATAACTTATAGTCAAAAGTTGAATATAGTAATGACCAGTCGCGATTGTACAGAGTACAGTGTAGCCGATTTCAATTAACAAAAAGACCAGGCAAAAATGCAAAATTGGAAAAATTGTTCCAGTGCTGCTGGTAAGAGGCTAATCCGACGTATTTTGTGACGAGAAATCGAATGGTGCAAACCGCGTTGCTCTCCGACCAATACTTTTGGCTGTAGTGACAATTGAATGATCATTTTTGTCATAATCACGTGTCCAGCAACGGCTCTTACTCCATGGAAACCAGGGAAATTTGCAATTTTTCAACAGCTGCCGATGCCTGGCTCAATTCCGCATCTTTTGGCACTTAATGATGTGTGTCTGTGTCAGTTGTACTTTTTACAGCAGACTGTATCAAGTACCTTGTGTTTTTCATGTACAAATGGTGTGGTTTTTCTACACGTAGATAAAGACATTGAGATTGTCTTGCACTTAGAAGTAAGGGCAATTGCTGGGTGAGTTAAATTGGCTTAGCCCAAAGATTTCAGGTCTTCTGGGCTACCGAAGGGGCACATAACTTATAGTCAAAAGTTGAATATAGTAATAACCAGTCGCGATTGTACAGAGTACAGTGTAGCCGATTTCAATTTACAAAAAGACCAGGCAAAAATGCAAAAGTGGAAAAATTGTTCCAGTGCTGCTGGTAAGAAGCTAATCCGACGTATTTTGGACGACAAAATCGAATGGTGCAAACCGCGTTGCTTTCCGACCAATACTTTTGGCTGTAGCGACAATTAAATGATCATTTATGTCATAATCACGTGCCCAGCAACGGCTCTTACTCCATGGAAAACCAGGGTAATTTCCAATTTTTCAACAGCTGCCGATACCTGGCTCAATTCCGCATCTTTTGGCACCTTATTCATGTGGGTCTGTGGTCAGTTGTACTTTTTACAGCAGACTGTATAAAGTACCTTGTGTTTTTTATGTACAAATGGTGTGGTTTTTCTACACGTAGATAAAGGCATTGAGATTGTCTTGCACTTAGAAGTAAGGCAATTGCTGGGTGAGTTAAATGGGCTTAGCCCAAAGATTTCAGGTCTTCTGGGCTACCGAAGGGCACATAACTTATAGTCAAAAGTTGAATATTAGTAATGACCAGTCGCGATTGTACAGAGTACAGTGTAGCCGATTTCAATTTACAAAAAGAGCAGGCAAAAATGCAAAATTGGAAAAATTGTTCCAGTGCTGCTGGTAAGAAGCTAATCCGACGTATTTTGTAACGACAAATCGAATGGTGCAAACCGCGTTGCTCTCCGACCAATAGTTTTGGCTGTAGCGACAATTAAATGATCATTTATGTCCATAATCACGTGCCCAGCAACGCTCTTACTCCATGGAAACCAGGGAAATTTGCAATTTTTTAACAGCTGCCGATACCTGGCTCAATTCCGCATCTTTTTGGCACCTTATTCATGTGGGTCTGTGGTCAGTTGTACTTTTTACAGCAGACTGTATCAAGTACCTTGTGTTTTTTATGTACAAATGGTCTGGTTTTTCTACACGTAGATAAAGACATTGAGATTGTCTTCCACTTAGAAATAAGACAATTGCTGGGTTAGTTAAATGGGCTTAGCCCAAAGATTTGACGTCTTCTGGGCTACCGAAGGGCACATAACTTATAGTCAAAAGTTGAATATAGTAATGACCAATCGCGATTGAACATACTACAGTGTAGCCGATTTCAATTAACAAGAAGACTAGGTAAAAATGCAAAAGTGGAAAAACTGTTCTAGTTGCTGCTGGTAAGAGACTAATCCGACGTATTTTGTGACGAGAAATCGAATGGTGCAAACCGCGTTGATTTCCGACCAATACTTTTGGCTGTAGTGACAATTGAATGATCATTTATGTCATAATCACGTGCCCAGCAACGGCTCTTACTCCATGGAATCCAGGGAAATTTGCAATTTTTCAACAGCTGCCAATACCTGGCCCAATTCCGCATCTTTTGGCACCTTACTGAAGTGGGTCAGTGTTCAGTTGTACTTTTTACAGCAGACTGTATCAAGTACCTTGTGTTTTTCACGTACAAATGGTGTGGTTTTTCTACACGTAGATAAAGACATTGAGATTGTCTTCCACTTAGAAGTAAGGCAATTGCTGGGTGAGTTAAATGGCCTGAGCCCAAAGATTTCAGGTCTTCTGGGCTACCGAAGGGCACATAACTTATAGTCAAAAGTTGAATATAGTAATGACCAGTCGCGATTGTACAGAGTACAGTGTAGCCGATTTCAATTAACAAAAAGACCAGGCAAAAATGCAAAAGTGGAAAAAATGTTCCAGTGCTGCTGGTAAGAGGCTTATCCGACGTATTTTGTGACGAGAAATCGAATGGTGCAAACCGCGATGCTCTCCAACCAACACTTTTGGCTGTAGCGACAATTGAATGATCATTGATGTCATAATCACGTGCCCAGCAACGGCTCTTACTCCATGGAAACCAGGGATATTTGCAATTTTTAACAGCTGCCGATGCCTGGCCCAATTCCGCATCTTTTGGCACCTTATAAATGTGGGTCAGTGTTTAGTTGTACTTTTTACTGCAGACTGTATCAAGTACCTTGTGTTTTTTATGTACAAATGGTCTGGTTTTTCTACACGTAGATAAAGACATTGAGATTGTCTTCCACTTAGAAATAAGACAATTGCTGGGTTAGTTAAATGGGCTTAGCCCAAAGATTTGACGTCTTCTGGGCTACCGAAGGGCACATAACTTATAGTCAAAAGTTGAATATAGTAATGACCAATCGCGATTGTACATACTACAGTGTAGCCGATTTCAATTAACAAGAAGACTACGTAAAAATGCAAAAGTGGAAAAACTGTTCTAGTTGCTGCTGGTAAGAGACTAATCCGACGTATTTTGTGACGAGAAATCGAATGGTGCAAACCGCGTTGATTTCCGACCAATACTTTTGGCTGTAGTGACAATTGAATGATCATTTATGTCATAATCACGTGCCCAGCAACGGCTCTTACTCCATGGAATCCAGGGAAATTTGCAATTTTTCAACAGCTGCCAATACCTGGCCCAATTCCGCATCTTTTGGCACCTTACTGAAGTGGGTCAGTGTTCAGTTGTACTTTTTACAGCAGACTGTATCAAGTACCTTGTGTTTTTCACGTACAAATGGTGTGGTTTTTCTACACGTAGATAAAGACATTGAGATTGTCTTGGACTTAGAAGTAAGACAATTGCTGGGTGAGTTAAATGGGCTTAGCACAAAGATTTGACGTCTTCTGGGCTACCGAAGGGCACATAACTTATAGTCAAAAGTTGAATATAGTAATGACCAGTCGCGATTGTACAGAGTACAGTGTAGCCGATTTCAATTAACAAAAAGACCAGGCAAAAATGCAAAATTAAAAAAACTGTTCCAGTGCTGCTGGTAAGAGGCTAATCCGACGTATTTTGGGACGAGAAATCGAATGGTGCAAACCGCGTTGCTCTCCGACCAATACTTTTGGCTGTAGTGGCAATTAAATGATCATTTATGTCATAATTACGTGCCCTGCAACGGCTCTTACTCCATGGAAACCAGGGATATTTGCAATTTTTTAACAGCTGCCGATGCCTGGCCGAACTCCGCATCTTTTGGCACCTTATAAATGTGGGTCAGTGTTTAGTTGTACTTTTTACAGCAGACTGTATCAAGTACCTTGTGTTTTTCACGTACAAATGGTGTGGTTTTTCTACACGTAGATAAAGACATTGAGATTGTCTTGCAATTAGAAGTAAGGCAATTGCTGGGTGAGTTAAATGGGCTTGGCCCAAAGATTTGACGTCTTCTGGGCTACCGAAGGGCACATAACTTATAGTCAAAAGTTGAATATAGTAATGACCAGTCGCGATTGTACAGAGTACAGTGTAGCCGATTTCAATTAACAAAAAGACCAGGCAAAAATGCAAAAGTGGAAAAACTGTTCTAGTGCTACTAGTAAGAGGCTAATCCGACGTATTTTGTGACGACAAATCGAATGGTGCAAACCGCGTTGCTCTCCGACCAATACTTTTGGCTGTAGTGACAATTGAATGATCATTTATATCATAATCACGTGCCCAGCAACGGCTCTTACTCCATGGAAACCAGGGAAATTTGCAATTTTTCAACAGCTGCCGATGCCTGGCTCAATTCCGCATCTTTTGGCACCTTACTGAAGTGGGTCAGTGTTCAGTTGTACTTTTTACAGCCGACTGTATCAAGTACCTTGTGTTTTTCACGTACAAATGGTGTGGTTTTTCTACACGTAGATAAAGACATTGAGATTGTCTTGCACTTAGAAGTAAGGCAATTGCTGGGTGAGTTAAATGGGCTTAGCCCAAAGATTTCAGGTCTTCTGGGCTACCGAAGGGCACATAACTTATAGTCAAATGTTGAATATAGTAATGACCAGTCGCGATTGAACAGAGTACAGTGTAGCCGATTTCAATTAACAAAAAGACCAGGCAAAAATGCAAAAGTGGAAAAACTGTTTCAGTGCTGCTGGTAAGAGGCTAATCCGACGTATTTTGTGACGAGAAATCGAATGGTGCAAACCGCGTTGCTCTCCGACCAATACTTTTGGCTGTAGCGACAATTCAATGATCATTTATGTCATAATCACGTGCCCAGCAACGGCTCTTACTCCATGGAAACCAGGGAAATTTGTAATTTTTCAACAGCTGCCGATACCTGGCTCAATTCCGCATCTTTTGGCACCTTATTCATGTGGGTCTGTGGTCAGTTGTACTTTTTACAGCAGACTGTATCAAGTACCTTGTGTTTTTTACGTAAAAATGGTGTGGTTTTTCTACACGTAGATAAAGACATTGAGATTGTCTTGCACTTAGAAGTAAGGCAATTGCTGGGTGAGTTAAATGGGCTTAGCCCAAAGATTTCAGGTCTTCTGGGCTACCGAAGGGCACATAACTTATAGTCAAAAGTTGAATATAGTAATGACCAGTCGCGATTGTACAGAGTACAGTGTAGCCGATTTCAATTAACAAAAAGACCAGGCAAAAATGCAAAATTGGAAAAATTGTTCCAGTGCTGCTGGTAAGAGGCTAATCCGACGTATTTTGGGACGAGAAATCGAATGGTGCAAACCGCGTTGATTTCCGACCAATACTTTTGGCTGTAGTGACAATTGAATGATCATTTATGTCATAATCACGTGCCCAGCAACGGCTCTTACTCCATGGAATCCAGGGAAATTTGCAATTTTTCAACAGCTGCCAATACCTGGCCCAATTCCGCATCTTTTGGCACCTTACTGAAGTGGGTCAGTGTTCAGTTGTACTTTTTACTGCAGACTGTATCAAGTACCTTGTGTTTTTTATGTACAAATGGTGTGGTTTTTCTACACGTAGATAAAGACATTGAGATTGTCTTGGACTTAGAAGTAAGACAATTGCTGGGTGAGTTAAATGGGCTTAGCACAAAGATTTGACGTCTTCTGGGCTACCGAAGGGCACATAACTTATAGTCAAAAGTTGAATATAGTAATGACCAGTCGCGATTGTACAGAGTACAGTGTAGCCGATTTCAATTAACAAAAAGACCAGGCAAAAATGCAAAATTAAAAAAACTATTCCAGTGCTGCTGGTAAGAGGCTAATCCGACGTATTTTGGGACGAGAAATCGAATGGTGCAAACCGCGTTGCTCTCCGACCAATACTTTTGGCTGTAGTGGCAATTAAATGATCATTTATGTCATAATTACGTGCCCTGCAACGGCTCTTACTCCATGGAAACCAGGGATATTTGCAATTTTTTAACAGCTGCCGATGCCTGGCCGAACTCCGCATCTTTTGGCACCTTATAAATGTGGGTCAGTGTTTAGTTGTACTTTTTACAGCAGACTGTATCAAGTACCTTGTGTTTTTCACGTACAAATGGTGTGGTTTTTCTACACGTAGATAAAGACATTGAGATTGTCTTGCAATTAGAAGTAAGGCAATTGCTGGGTGAGTTAAATGGGCTTGGCCCAAAGATTTGACGTCTTCTGGGCTACCGAAGGGCACATAACTTATAGTCAAAAGTTGAATATAGTAATGACCAGTCGCGATTGTACAGAGTACAGTGTAGCCGATTTCAATTAACAAAAAGACCAGGCAAAAATGCAAAAGTGGAAAAACTGTTCTAGTGCTACTAGTAAGAGGCTAATCCGACGTATTTTGTGACGACAAATCGAATGGTGCAAACCGCGTTGCTCTCCGACCAATACTTTTGGCTGTAGTGACAATTGAATGATCATTTTTGTCATAATCACGTGCCCAGCAACGGCTCTTACTCCATGGAAACCAGGGAAATTTGCAATTTTTCAACAGCTGCCGATGCCTGGCTCAATTCCGCATCTTTTGGCACCTTACTGAAGTGGGTCAGTGTTCAGTTGTACTTTTTACAGCCGACTGTATCAAGTACCTTGTGTTTTTCACGTACAAATGGTGTGGTTTTTCTACACGTAGATAAAGACATTGAGATTGTCTTGCACTTAGAAGTAAGGCAATTGCTGGGTGAGTTAAATGGGCTTAGCCCAAAGATTTCAGGTCTTCTGGGCTACCAAAGGGCACATAACTTATAGTCAAACGTTGAATATAGTAATGACCAGTCGCGATTGAACAGAGTACAGTGTAGCCGATTTCAATTAACATAAAGACCAGGTAAAAATGCAAAAGTGGAAAAACTGTTCCAGTTCCTGCTGGTAAGAGGCTAATCCGACGTATTTTGTGACGACAAATCGAATGGTGCAAACCGCGTTGCTCTCCGACCAATACTTTTGGCTGTAGTGACAATTGAATGATCATTTATGTCATAATCACGTTCGTAGCAACGGCTCTTAGTCCATGGAAACCAGGAAAATTTGCAATTTTTCAACAGCTGCCGATGCCTGGCTCAATTCCGCATCTTTTGGCACCTTAATGATGTGTGTCTGTGGTCAGTTGTACTTTTTACAGCAGACTGTATCAAGTACCTTGTGTTTTTCACGTAAAAATGGTGTGGTTTTTCTACACGTAGATAAAGACATTGAGATTGTCTTGCACTTAGAAGTAAGGCAATTGCTGGGTGAGTTAAATGGGCTTAGCCCAAAGATTTCAGGTCTTCTGGGCTACCGAAGGGCACATAACTTATAGTCAAAAGTTGAATATAGTAATGACCAGTCGCGATTGTACAGAGTACAGTGTAGCCGATTTCAATTAACAAAAAGACCAGGCAAAAATGCAAAATTGGAAAAATTGTTCCAGTGCTGCTGGTAAGAGGCTAATCCGACGTATTTTGTGACGAGAAATCGAATGGTGCAAACCGCGTTGCTCTCCGACCAATACTTTTGGCTGTAGTGACAATTGAATGATCATTTTTGTCATAATCACGTGTCCAGCAACGGCTCTTACTCCATGGAAACCAGGGAAATTTGCAATTTTTCAACAGCTGCCGATGCCTGGCTCAATTCCGCATCTTTTGGCACTTTAATGATGTGTGTCTGTGGTCAGTTGTACTTTTTACAGCAGACTGTATCAAGTACCTTGTGTTTTTCATGTACAAATGGTGTGGTTTTTCTACACGTAGATAAAGACATTGAGATTGTCTTGCACTTAGAAGTAAGGCAATTGCTGGGTGAGTTAAATTGGCTTAGCCCAAAGATTTCAGGTCTTCTGGGCTACCGAAGGGCACATAACTTATAGTCAAAAGTTGAATATAGTAATAACCAGTCGCGATTGTACAGAGTACAGTGTAGCCGATTTCAATTTACAAAAAGACCAGGCAAAAATGCAAAATTGGAAAAATTGTTCCAGTGCTGCTGGTAAGAAGCTAATCCGACGTATTTTGTGACGACAAATCGAATGGTGCAAACCGCGTTGCTTTCCGACCAATACTTTTGGCTGTAGCGACAATTAAATGATCATTTATGTCATAATCACGTGCCCAGCAACGGCTCTTACTCCATGGAAACCAGGGTAATTTCCAATTTTTCAACAGCTGCCGATACCTGGCTCAATTCCGCATCTTTTGGCACCTTATTCATGTGGGTCTGTGGTCAGTTGTACTTTTTACAGCAGACTGTATCAAGTACCTTGTGTTTTTTATGTACAAATGGTGTGGTTTTTCTACACGTAGATAAAGGCATTGAGATTGTCTTGCACTTAGAAGTAAGGCAATTGCTGGGTGAGTTAAATGGGCTTAGCCCAAAGATTTCAGGTCTTCTGGGCTACCGAAGGGCACATAACTTATAGTCAAAAGTTGAATATAGTAATGACCAGTCGCGATTGTACAGAGTACAGTGTAGCCGATTTCAATTTACAAAAAGAGCAGGCAAAAATGCAAAATTGGAAAAATTGTTCCAGTGCTGCTGGTAAGAAGCTAATCCGACGTATTTTGTAACGACAAATCGAATGGTGCAAACCGCGTTGCTCTCCGACCAATACTTTTGGCTGTAGCGACAATTAAATGATCATTTATGTCATAATCACGTGCCCAGCAACGGCTCTTACTCCATGGAAACCAGGGAAATTTGCAATTTTTTAACAGCTGCCGATACCTGGCTCAATTCCGCATCTTTTGGCACCTTATTCATGTGGGTCTGTGGTCAGTTGTACTTTTTACAGCAGACTGTATCAAGTACCTTGTGTTTTTTATGTACAAATGGTCTGGTTTTTCTACACGTAGATAAAGACATTGAGATTGTCTTCCACTTAGAAATAAGACAATTGCTGGGTTAGTTAAATGGGCTTAGCCCAAAGATTTGACGTCTTCTGGGCTACCGAAGGGCACATAACTTATAGTCAAAAGTTGAATATAGTAATGACCAATCGCGATTGTACATACTACAGTGTAGCCGATTTCAATTAACAAGAAGACTAGGTAAAAATGCAAAAGTGGAAAAACTGTTCTAGTTGCTGCTGGTAAGAGACTAATCCGACGTATTTTGTGACGAGAAATCGAATGGTGCAAACCGCGTTGATTTCCGACCAATACTTTTGGCTGTAGTGACAATTGAATGATCATTTATGTCATAATCACGTGCCCAGCAACGGCTCTTACTCCATGGAATCCAGGGAAATTTGCAATTTTTCAACAGCTGCCAATACCTGGCCCAATTCCGCATCTTTTGGCACCTTACTGAAGTGGGTCAGTGTTCAGTTGTACTTTTTACAGCAGACTGTATCAAGTACCTTGTGTTTTTCACGTACAAATGGTGTGGTTTTTCTACACGTAGATAAAGACATTGAGATTGTCTTCCACTTAGAAGTAAGGCAATTGCTGGGTGAGTTAAATGGCCTTAGCCCAAAGATTTCAGGTCTTCTGGGCTACCGAAGGGCACATAACTTATAGTCAAAAGTTGAATATAGTAATGACCAGTCGCGATTGTACAGAGTACAGTGTAGCCGATTTCAATTAACAAAAAGACCAGGCAAAAATGCAAAAGTGGAAAAAATGTTCCAGTGCTGCTGGTAAGAGGCTTATCCGACGTATTTTGTGACGAGAAATCGAATGGTGCAAACCGCGATGCTCTCCAACCAACACTTTTGGCTGTAGCGACAATTGAATGATCATTGATGTCATAATCACGTGCCCAGCAACGGCTCTTACTCCATGGAAACCAGGGATATTTGCAATTTTTAACAGCTGCCGATGCCTGGCCCAATTCCGCATCTTTTGGCACCTTATAAATGTGGGTCAGTGTTTAGTTGTACTTTTTACTGCAGACTGTATCAAGTACCTTGTGTTTTTTATGTACAAATGGTGTGGTTTTTCTACACGTAGATAAAGACATTGAGATTGTCTTGGACTTAGAAGTAAGACAATTGCTGGGTGAGTTAAATGGGCTTAGCACAAAGATTTGACGTCTTCTGGGCTACCGAAGGGCACATAACTTATAGTCAAAAGTTGAATATAGTAATGACCAGTCGCGATTGTACAGAGTACAGTGTAGCCGATTTCAATTAACAAAAAGACCAGGCAAAAATGCAAAATTAAAAAAACTGTTCCAGTGCTGCTGGTAAGAGGCTAATCCGACGTATTTTGGGACGAGAAATCGAATGGTGCAAACCGCGTTGCTCTCCGACCAATACTTTTGGCTGTAGTGGCAATTAAATGATCATTTATGTCATAATTACGTGCCCTGCAACGGCTCTTACTCCATGGAAACCAGGGATATTTGCAATTTTTTAACAGCTGCCGATGCCTGGCCGAACTCCGCATCTTTTGGCACCTTATAAATGTGGGTCAGTGTTTAGTTGTACTTTTTACAGCAGACTGTATCAAGTACCTTGTGTTTTTCACGTACAAATGGTGTGGTTTTTCTACACGTAGATAAAGACATTGAGATTGTCTTGCAATTAGAAGTAAGGCAATTGCTGGGTGAGTTAAATGGGCTTGGCCCAAAGATTTGACGTCTTCTGGGCTACCGAAGGGCACATAACTTATAGTCAAAAGTTGAATATAGTAATGACCAGTCGCGATTGTACAGAGTACAGTGTAGCCGATTTCAATTAACAAAAAGACCAGGCAAAAATGCAAAAGTGGAAAAACTGTTCTAGTGCTACTAGTAAGAGGCTAATCCGACGTATTTTGTGACGACAAATCGAATGGTGCAAACCGCGTTGCTCTCCGACCAATACTTTTGGCTGTAGTGACAATTGAATGATCATTTTTGTCATAATCACGTGCCCAGCAACGGCTCTTACTCCATGGAAACCAGGGAAATTTGCAATTTTTCAACAGCTGCCGATGCCTGGCTCAATTCCGCATCTTTTGGCACCTTACTGAAGTGGGTCAGTGTTCAGTTGTACTTTTTACAGCCGACTGTATCAAGTACCTTGTGTTTTTCACGTAAAAATGGTGTGGTTTTTCTACACGTAGATAAAGACATTGAGATTGTCTTGCACTTAGAAGTAAGGCAATTGCTGGGTGAGTTAAATGGGCTTAGCCCAAAGATTTCAGGTCTTCTGGGCTACCGAAGGGCACATAACTTATAGTCAAAAGTTGAATATAGTAATGACCAGTCGCGATTGTACAGAGTACAGTGTAGCCGATTTCAATTAACAAAAAGACCAGGCAAAAATGCAAAATTGGAAAAATTGTTCCAGTGCTGCTGGTAAGAGGCTAATCCGACGTATTTTGTGACGAGAAATCGAATGGTGCAAACCGCGTTGCTCTCCGACCAATACTTTTGGCTGTAGTGACAATTGAATGATCATTTTTGTCATAATCACGTGTCCAGCAACGGCTCTTACTCCATGGAAACCAGGGAAATTTGCAATTTTTCAACAGCTGCCGATGCCTGACTCAATTCCGCATCTTTTGGCACTTTAATGATGTGTGTCTGTGGTCAGTTGTACTTTTTACAGCAGACTGTATCAAGTACCTTGTGTTTTTCATGTACAAATAGTGTGGTTTTTCTACACGTAGATAAAGACATTGAGATTGTCTTGCACTTAGAAGTAAGGCAATTGCTGGGTGAGTTAAATTGGCTTAGCCCAAAGATTTCAGGTCTTCTGGGCTACCGAAGGGCACATAACTTATAGTCAAAAGTTGAATATAGTAATAACCAGTCGCGATTGTACAGAGTACAGTGTAGCTGATTTCAATTTACAAAAAGACCAGGCAAAAATGCAAAATTGGAAAAATTGTTCCAGTGCTGCTGGTAAGAAGCTAATCCGACGTATTTTGTGACGACAAATCGAATGGTGCAAACCGCGTTGCTTTCCGACCAATACTTTTGGCTGTAGCGACAATTAAATGATCATTTATGTCATAATCACGTGCCCAGCAACGGCTCTTACTCCATGGAAACCAGGGTAATTTCCAATTTTTCAACAGCTGCCGATACCTGGCTCAATTCCGCATCTTTTGGCACCTTATTCATGTGGGTCTGTGGTCAGTTGTACTTTTTACAGCAGACTGTATCAAGTACCTTGTGTTTTTTATGTACAAATGGTGTGGTTTTTCTACACGTAGATAAAGGCATTGAGATTGTCTTGCACTTAGAAGTAAGGCAATTGCTGGGTGAGTTAAATGGGCTTAGCCCAAAGATTTCAGGTCTTCTGGGCTACCGAAGGGCACATAACTTATAGTCAAAAGTTGAATATAGTAATGACCAGTCGCGATTGTACAGAGTACAGTGTAGCCGATTTCAATTTACAAAAAGAGCAGGCAAAAATGCAAAATTGGAAAAATTGTTCCAGTGCTGCTGGTAAGAAGCTAATCCGACGTATTTTGTAACGACAAATCGAATGGTGCAAACCGCGTTGCTCTCCGACCAATACTTTTGGCTGTAGCGACAATTAAATGATCATTTATGTCATAATCACGTGCCCAGCAACGGCTCTTACTCCATGGAATCCAGGGAAATTTGCAATTTTTCAACAGCTGCCAATACCTGGCCCAATTCCGCATCTTTTGGCACCTTACTGAAGTGGGTCAGTGTTCAGTTGTACTTTTTACAGCAGACTGTATCAAGTACCTTGTGTTTTTCACGTACAAATGGTGTGGTTTTTCTACACGTAGATAAAGACATTGAGATTGTCTTGGACTTAGAAGTAAGACAATTGCTGGGTGAGTTAAATGGGCTTAGCACAAAGATTTGACGTCTTCTGGGCTACCGAAGGGCACATAACTTATAGTCAAAAGTTGAATATAGTAATGACCAGTCGCGATTGTACAGAGTACAGTGTAGCCGATTTCAATTAACAAAAAGACCAGGCAAAAATGCAAAATTAAAAAAACTGTTCCAGTGCTGCTGGTAAGAGGCTAATCCGACGTATTTTGGGACGAGAAATCGAATGGTGCAAACCGCGTTGCTCTCCGACCAATACTTTTGGCTGTAGTGGCAATTAAATGATCATTTATGTCATAATTACGTGCCGTGCAACGGCTCTTACTCCATGGAAACCAGGGATATTTGCAATTTTTTAACAGCTGCCGATGCCTGGCCGAACTCCGCATCTTTTGGCACCTTATAAATGTGGGTCAGTGTTTAGTTGTACTTTTTACAGCAGACTGTATCAAGTACCTTGTGTTTTTCACGTACAAATGGTGTGGTTTTTCTACACGTAGATAAAGACATTGAGATTGTCTTGCAATTAGAAGTAAGGCAATTGCTGGGTGAGTTAAATGGGCTTGGCCCAAAGATTTGACGTCTTCTGGGCTACCGAAGGGCACATAACTTATAGTCAAAAGTTGAATATAGTAATGACCAGTCGCGATTGTACAGAGTACAGTGTAGCCGATTTCAATTAACAAAAAGACCAGGCAAAAATGCAAAAGTGGAAAAACTGTTCTAGTGCTACTAGTAAGAGGCTAATCCGACGTATTTTGTGACGACAAATCGAATGGTGCAAACCGCGTTGCTCTCCGACCAATACTTTTGGCTGTAGCGACAATTCAATGATCATTTATGTCATAATCACGTGCCCAGCAACGGCTCTTACTCCATGGAAACCAGGGAAATTTGTAATTTTTCAACAGCTGCCGATACCTGGCTCAATTCCGCATCTTTTGGCACCTTATTCATGTGGGTCTGTGGTCAGTTGTACTTTTTACAGCAGACTGTATCAAGTACCTTGTGTTTTTCACGTAAAAATGGTGTGGTTTTTCTACACGTAGATAAAGACATTGAGATTGTCTTGCACTTAGAAGTAAGGCAATTGCTGGGTGAGTTAAATGGGCTTAGCCCAAAGATTTCAGGTCTTCTGGGCTACCGAAGGGCACATAACTTATAGTCAAAAGTTGAATATAGTAATGACCAGTCGCGATTGTACAGAGTACAGTGTAGCCGATTTCAATTAACAAAAAGACCAGGCAAAAATGCAAAATTGGAAAAATTGTTCCAGTGCTGCTGGTAAGAGGCTAATCCGACGTATTTTGTGACGAGAAATCGAATGGTGCAAACCGCGTTGCTCTCCGACCAATACTTTTGGCTGTAGTGACAATTGAATGATCATTTTTGTCATAATCACGTGTCCAGCAACGGCTCTTACTCCATGGAAACCAGGGAAATTTGCAATTTTTCAACAGCTGCCGATGCCTGGCTCAATTCCGCATCTTTTGGCACTTTAATGATGTGTGTCTGTGGTCAGTTGTACTTTTTACAGCAGACTGTATCAAGTACCTTGTGTTTTTCATGTACAAATGGTGTGGTTTTTCTACACGTAGATAAAGACATTGATATTGTCTTGCACTTAGAAGTAAGGCAATTGCTGGGTGAGTTAAATGGGCTTAGCCCAAAGATTTCAGGTCTTCTGGGCTACCGAAGGGCACATAACTTATAGTCAAAAGTTGAATATAGTAATAACCAGTCGCGATTGTACAGAGTACAGTGTAGCCGATTTCAATTTACAAAAAGACCAGGCAAAAATGCAAAATTGGAAAAATTGTTCCAGTGCTGCTGGTAAGAAGCTAATCCGACGTATTTTGTGACGACAAATCGAATGGTGCAAACCGCGTTGATTTCCGACCAATACTTTTGGCTGTAGCGACAATTGAATGATCATTTATGTCATAATCACGTGCCCAGCAACGGCTCTTACTCCATGGAAACCAGGGTAATTTGCAATTTTTCAACAGCTGCCGATACCTGGCTCAATTCCGCATCTTTTGGCACCTTATTCATGTGGGTCTGTGGTCAGTTGTACTTTTTACAGCAGACTGTATCAAGTACCTTGTGTTTTTTATGTACAAATGGTGTGGTTTTTCTACACGTAGATAAAGGCATTGAGATTGTCTTCGATTTAGAAGTAAGACAATTGCTGGGTGAGTTAAATGGGCTTAGCCCAAAGATTTCAGGTCTTCTGGGCTACCGAAGGGCACATAACTTATAGTCAAAAGTTGAATATAGTAATGACCAGTCGCGATTGTACAGAGTACAGTGTAGCCGATTTCAATTAACAAAAAGACCAGGTAAAAATGCAAAAGTGGAAAAACTGTTCCAGTGCTGCTGGTAAGAGGCTAATCCGACGTATTTTGTGACGAGAAATCGAATGGTGCAAACCGCGTTGCTCTCCGACCAATACTTTTGGCTGTAGCGACAATTCAATGATCATTGATGTCATAATCACGTGCCCAGCAACGGCTCTTACTCCATGGAAACCAGGGAAATTTGCAATTTTTCAACAGCTGCCGATACCTGGCTCAATTCCGCATCTTTTGGCACCTTACTGAAGTGGGTCAGTGTTCAGTTGTACTTTTTACAGCAGACTGTATCAAGTACCTTTTGTTTTTCATGTACAAATGGTGTGGTTTTTCTACACGTAGATAAAGACATTGAGATTGTCTTGCACTTAGAAGTAAGGCAATTGCTGGGTGAGTTAAATGGGCTTAGCCCAAAGATTTCAGGTCTTCTGGGCTACCGAAGGGCACATAACTTATAGTCAAAAGTTGAATATAGTAATGACCAGTCGCGATTGTACAGAGTACAGTGTAGCCGATTTCAATTAACAAAAAGACCAGGCAAAAATGCAAAAGTGGAAAAACTATTTTAGTGCTGCTGGTAAGAGGCTAATCCGACGTATTTTGTGACGAGAAATCGAATGGTGCAAACCGCGTTGCTCTCCGACCAATACTTTTGGCTGTAGTGACAATTGAATGATCATTTATGTCATAATCACGTGCGTAGCAACGGCTCTTACTCCATGGAAACCAGGAAAATTTGCAATTTTTCAACAGCTGCCGATGAATGGCTCAATTCCGCATCTTTTGGCACCTTACTGAAGTGGGTCAGTGGTCAGTTGTACTTTTTACAGCAGACTGTATCAGGTACCTTGTGTTTTTCATGTACAAATGGTGTGGTTTTTCTACACGTAGATAAAGACATTGAGATTGTCTTCGAATTAGAAGTAAGGCAATTGCTGGGTGAGTTAAATGGGCTTAGCCCAAAGATTTGACGTCTTCTGGGCTACCGAAGGGCACATAACTTATAGTCAAAAGTTGAATATAGTAATGACCAGTCGCGATTGTACAGAGTACAGTGTAGCCAATTTCAATTAACAAAAAGACCAGGTAAAAATGCAAAAGTGGAAAAACTGTTCTAGTTGCTGCTGGTAAGAGGCTAATCCGACGTATTTTGTGACGAAAAATCGAATGGTGCAAACCGCGTTGCTCTCCGACCAATACTTTTGGCTGTAGTGACAATTGAATGATCATTTATATCATAATCACGTGCGTAGCAACGGCTCTTACTCCATGGAAACCAGGGAAATTTGCAATTTTTCAACAGCTGCCGATGCCTGGCTCAATTCCGCATCTTTTGGCACCTTAATGATGTGTGTCTGTGGTCAGTTGTACTTTTTACAGCAGACTGTATCAAGTACCTTGTGTTTTTCACGTACAAATGGTGTGGTTTTTCTACACGTAGATAAAGACATTGAGATTGTCTTGCACTTAGAAGTAAGGCAATTGCTGGGTGAGTTAAATGGGCTTAGCCCAAAGATTTCAGGTCTTCTGGGCTACCGAAGGGCACATAACTTATAGTCAAAAGTTGAATATAGTAATGACCAGTCGCAATTGTACAGAGTACAGTGTAGCCGATTTCAATTTACAAAAAGAGCAGGCAAAAATGCAAAATTGGAAAAATTGTTCCAGTGCTGCTGGTAAAAAGCTAATCCGACGTATTTTGTAACGACAAATCGAATGGTGCAAACCGCGTTGCTCTCCGACCAATACTTTTGGCTGTAGCGACAATTAAATGATCATTTATGTCATAATCACGTGCCCAGCAACGGCTCTTACTCCATGGAAACCAGGGAAATTTGCAATTTTTTAACAGCTGCCGATACCTGGCTCAATTCCGCATCTTTTGGCACCTTATTCATGTGGGTCTGTGGTCAGTTGTACTTTTTACAGCAGACTGTATCAAGTACCTTGTGTTTTTTATGTACAAATGGTCTGGTTTTTCTACACGTAGATAAAGACATTGAGATTGTCTTCCACTTAGAAATAAGACAATTGCTGGGTTAGTTAAATGGGCTTAGCCCAAAGATTTGACGTCTTCTGGGCTACCGAAGGGCACATAACTTATAGTCAAAAGTTGAATATAGTAATGACCAATCGCGATTGTACATACTACAGTGTAGCCGATTTCAATTAACAAGAAGACTAGGTAAAAATGCAAAAGTGGAAAAACTGTTCTAGTTGCTGCTGGTAAGAGACTAATCCGACGTATTTTGTGACGAGAAATCGAATGGTGCAAACCGCGTTGCTCTCCGACCAATACTTTTGGCTGTAGTGACAATTGAATGATCATTTATGTCATAATCACGTGCGTAGCAACGGCTCTTACTCCATGGAAACCAGGAAAATTTGCAATTTTTCAACAGCTGCCGATGCCTGGCTCAATTCCGCATCTTTTGGCACCTTAATGATGTGCGTCTGTGGTCAGTTGTACTTTCTACAGCAGACTGTATCAAGTACCTTTTGTTTTTCACGTACAAATGGTGTGGTTTTTCTACACGTAGATAAAGACATTGAGATTGTCTTGGACTTAGAAGTAAGGCAATTGCTGGGTGAGTTAAATGGGCTTAGCCCAAAGATTTCAGGTCTTCTGGCCTACCGAAGGGCACATAACTTATAGTCAAAAGTTGAATATAGTAATGACCAGTCGCGATTGTACAGAGTACAGTGTAGCCGATTTCAATTAACAAAAAGACCAGGCAAAAATGCAAAAGTGGAAAAACTGTTCCAGTGCTGCTAGTAAGAGGCTAATCCGACGTATTTTGTGACGAGAAATCGAATGGTGCAATCCGTGTTGCTCTCCGACCAATACTTTTGGCTGTAGTGACAATTGAATGATCATTTATATCATAATCACGTGCAAAGCAACGGCTCTTACTCCATGGAAACCAGGGAAATTTGCAATTTTTGACAGCTGCCGATGCCTGGCTCAATTCCGCATCTTTTGGCACCTTAATGATGTGTGTCTGTGGTCAGTTGTACTTTTTACAGCAGACTGTATCAAGTACTTTGTGTTTTTCACGTACAAATGGTGTGGTTTGTCTACACGTAGATAAAGACATTGAGATTGTCTTGCACTTAGAAGTAAGGCAATTGCTGGGTGAGTTAAATGGGCTTAGCCCAAAGATTTCAGGTCTTCTGGGCTACCGAAGGGCACATAACTTATAGTCAAAAGTTGAATATAGTAATGACCAGTCGCGATTGTACAGAGTACAGTGTAGCCGATTTCAATTAACATAAAGACCAGGCAAAAATGCAAAAGTGGAAAAACTGTTCCAGTGCTGCTGGTAAGAGGCTAATCCGACGTATTTTGTGAGGAGAAATCGAATGGTGCAAACCGCGTTGCTCTCCGACCAATACTTTTGGCTGTAGTGACAATTGAATAATCATTTATGTCATATTCACGTGCCCAGCAACGGCTCTTACTCCATGGAAACCAGGGTAATTTGCAATTTCTCAACAGCTGCCGATGCCTGGCTCAATTCCGCATCTTTTGGCATTTTACTGAAGTGGGTCAGTGTTCAGTTGTACTTTTTACAGCAGACTGTATCAAGTACCTTGTGTTTTTCACGTACAAATGGTGTGGTTTTTCTACACGTAGATAAAGACATTGAGATTGTCTTCCACTTAGAAGTAAGGCAATTGCTGGGTGAGTTAAAAGGGCTTAGCCCAAAGATTTCAGGTCTTCTGGGCTACCGAAGGGCACATAACTTATAGTCAAAAGTTGAATATAGTAATGACCAGTCGCGATTGTACAGAGTACAGTGTAGCCGATTTCAATTAACAAAAAGACCAGGTAAAAATGCAAAAGTGGAAAAAATGTTCCAGTGCTGCTGGTAAGAGGCTTATCCGACGTATTTTGTGTCGAGAAATCGAATGGTGTAAACCGCCATGCTCTCCGACCAATACTTTTGGCTGTAGCGACAATTGAATGATCATTGATGTCATAATCACGTGCCCAGCAACTGCTCTTACTCCATGGAAACCAAGGATATTTGCAATTTTTTAACAGCTGCCGATGCCTGGCCCAATTCCGCATCTTTTGGCACCTTATAAATGTGGGTCAGTGTTTAGTTGTACTTTTTACTGCAGACTGTATCAAGTACCTTGTGTTTTTTATGTACAAATGGTGTGGTTTTTCTACACGTAGATAAAGACATTGACATTGTCTTGGACTTAGAAGTAAGACAATTGCTGGGTGAGTTAAATGGGCTTAGCCCAAAGATTTCAGGTCTTCTGGGCTACCGAAGGGCACATAACTTATAGTCAAAAGTTGAATATAGTAATGACCAGTCGCGATTGTACAGAGTACAGTGTAGCCGATTTCAATTATCAAAAAGACCAGGCAAAAATGCAAAAGTGGAAAAACTGTTCCAGTGCTGCTGGTAAGAGGCTAATCCGACGTATTTTGTGAGGAGAAATCGAATGGTGCAAACCGCGTTGCTCTCCGACCAATACTTTTGGCTGTAGCGACAATTAAATGATCATTTATGTCATAATCACGTGCCCAGCAACGGCTCTTACTCCATGGAAACCAGGGTAATTTCCAATTTTTCAACAGCTGCCGATACCTGGCTCAATTCCGCATCTTTTGGCACCTTATTCATGTGGGTCTGTGGTCAGTTGTACTTTTTACAGCAGACTGTATCAAGTACCTTGTGTTTTTTATGTACAAATGGTGTGGTTTTTCTACACGTAGATAAAGACATTGAGATTGTCTTCGACTTAGAAGTAAGACAATTGCTGGGTGAGTTAAATGGGCTTAGCCCAAAGATTTCAGGTCTTCTGGGCTACCGAAGGGCACATAACTTATAGTCAAAAGTTGAATATAGTAATGACCAGTCGCGATTGTACATACTACAGTGTAGCCAATTTCAATTAACATAAAGACCAGGTAAAAATGCAAAAGTGGAAAAACTGTTCCAGTTGCTGCTGGTAAGAGGCTAATCCGACGTATTTTGTGACGAGAAATCGAATGGTGCAAACCGCGTTGCTCTCTGACCAATACTTTTGGCTATAGTGACAATTGAATGATCATTTATGTCATAGTCACGTGCGTAGCAACGGCTCTTATTCCATGGAAACCAGGGATATTTGCAATTTTTTAACAGCTGCCGATGCCTGGCCCAACTCCGCATCTTTTGGCACTATATAAATGTGGGTCAGTGTTTAGTTGTACTTTTTACAGCAGACTGTATCAAGTACCTTGTGTTTTTTATGTACAAATGGTGTGGTTTTTCTACACGTAGATAAAGACATTGAGATTGTCTTCGAATTAGAAGTAAGACAATTGCTGGGTGAGTTAAATGGGCTTAGCCCAAAGATTTGACGTCTTCTGGGCTACCGAAGGGCACATAACTTATAGTCAAAAGTTGAATATAGTAATGACCAGTCGCGATTGTACAGAGTACAGTGTAGCCAATTTCAATTAACAAAAAGACCAGGTGAAAATGCAAAAGTGGAAAAACTCGTCCAGGTGCTGCTGGTAAGAGGCTAATCCGACGTATTTTGTGAGGAGAAATCGAATGGTGCAAACCGCGTTGCTCTCCGACCAATACTTTTGGCTGTAGTGACAATTGAATGATCATTTATATCATAATCACGTGCGTAGCAACGGCTCTTACTCCATGGAAACCAGGGAAATTTGCAATTTTTCAACAGCTGCCGATGCCTGGCTCAATTCCGCATCTTTTGGCACCTTAATGATGTGTGTCTGTGGTCAGTTGTACTTTTTACAGCAGACTGTATCAAGTACCTTGTGTTTTTCACGTACAAATGGTATGGTTTTTCTACACGTAGATAAAGACATTGAGATTGTCTTGCACTTAGAAGTAAGGCAATTGCTGGGTGAGTTAAATGGGCTTAGCCCAAAGATTTCAGGTCTTCTGGGCTACCGAAGGGCACTTAACTTATAGTCAAAAGTTGAATATAGTAATGACCAGTCGCGATTGTACAGAGTACAGTGTAGCCGATTTCAATTTACAAAAAGAGCAGGCAAAAATGCAAAATTGGAAAAATTGTTCCAGTGCTGCTGGTAAGAAGCTAATCCGACGTATTTTGTAACGACAAATCGAATGGTGCAAACCGCGTTGCTCTCCGACCAATACTTTTGGCTGTAGCGACAATTAAATGATCATTTATGTTATAATCACGTGCCCAGCAACGGCTCTTACTCCATGGAAACCAGGGAAATTTGCAATTTTTCAACAGCTGCCGATACCTGGCTCAATTCCACATCTTTTGGCACCTTATTCATGTGGGTCTGTGGTCAGTTGTACTTTTTACAGCAGACTGTATCAAGTACCTTGTGTTTTTTATGTACAAATGGTCTGGTTTTTCTACACGTAGATAAAGACATTGAGATTGTCTTGCACTTAGAAGTAAGACAATTGCTGGGTGAGTTAAATGGGCTTAGCCCAAAGATTTGACGTCTTCTGGGCTACCGAAGGGCACATAACTTATAGTCAAAAGTTGAATATAGTAATGACCAATCGCGATTGTACATACTACAGTGTAGCCAATTTCAATTAACAAGAAGACTAGGTAAAAATGCAAAAGTGGAAAAACTGTTCTAGTTGCTGCTGGTAAGAGACTAATCCGACGTATTTTGTGACGAGAAATCGAATGGTGCAAACCGCGTTGCTCTCCGACCAATACTTTTGGCTGTAGTGACAATTGAATGATCATTTATGTCATAATCACGTGCGTAGCAACGGCTCTTACTCCATGGAAACCAGAAAAATTTGCAATTTTTCAACAGCTGCCGATGCCTGGCTCAATTCCGCATCTTTTGGCACCTTAATGATGTGTGTCTGTGGTCAGTTGATCTTTCTACAGCAGACTGTATCAAGTACCTTGTGTTTTTCACGTACAAATGGTGTGGTTTTTCTACACGTAGATAAAGACATTGAGATTGTCTTGCACTTAGAAGTAAGGCAATTGCTGGGTGAGTTAAATGGGCTTAGCCCAAAGATTTCAGGTCTTCTGGGCTACCGAAGGGCACATAACTTATAGTCAAAAGTTGAATATAGTAATGACCAGTCGCGATTGTACAGAGTACAGTGTAGCCGATTTCAATTAACAAAAAGACCAGGCAAAAATGCAAAAGTGGAAAAACTGTTCCAGTGCTGCTGGTAAGAGGCTAATCCAACGTATTTTGTTAGGAGAAATCGAATGGTGCAATCCGCGTTGCTCTCCGACCAATACTTTTGGCTGTAGTGACAATTGAATGATCATTTATGTCATAATCACGTGCAAAGCAACGGCTCTTACTCCATGGAAACCAGGGAAATTTGCAATTTTTGACAGCTGCCGATGCCTGGCTCAATTCCGCATCTTTTGGCACCTTAATGATGTGTGTCTGTGGTCAGTTGTACTTTTTACAGCAGACTGTATCAAGTACCTTGTGTTTTTTATGTACAAATGGTGTGGTTTGTTTACACGTAGATAAAGACATTGAGATTGTCTTGCACTTAGAAGTAAGGCAATTGCTGGGTGAGTTAAATGGGCTTAGCCCAAAGATTTCAGGTCTTCTGGGCTACCGAAGGGCACATAACTTATAGTCAAAAGTTGAATATAGTAATGACCAGTCGCGATTGTACAGAGTACAGTGTAGCCGATTTCAATTAACAAAAAGACCAAGCAAAAATGCAAAAGTGGAAAAACTGTTCCAGTGCTACTAGTAGAAAGCTAATCCGACGTATTTTGTGACGGCAAATCGAATGGTGCAAACCGCGTTGCTCTCCGACCAAAACTGTTGGCTGTAGCGACAATTAAATGATCATTTATGTCATAATCACGTGCCCAGCAACGGCTCTTACTCCATGGAAACCAGGGAAATTTGCAATTTTTCAACAGCTGCCGATGCCTGGCTCAATTCCGCATCTTTTGGCACCTTACTGAAGTGGGTCAGTGTTCAGTTGTACTTTTTACAGCAGACTGTATCAAGTACCTTGTGTTTTTCATGTACAAATGGTGTGGTTTTTCTACACGTAGATAAAGACATTGAGATTGTCTTGCACTTAGAAGTAAGGCAATTGCTGGGTGAGTTAAATGGGCTTAGCCCAAAGATTTCAGGTCTTCTGGGCTACCGAAGGGCACATAACTTATAATCAAAAGTTGAATATTGTAATGAGCAGTCGCGATTGTACATACTACAGTGTAGCCAATTTCAATTAACATAAAGACCAGGTAAAAATGTAAATGTGGAAAAACTGTTCCAGTTGCTGCTGGTAAGAGACTAATCCGACGTATTTTGTGACGACAAATCGAATGGTGCAAACCGCGTTGCTCTCCGACCAATACTTTTGGCTGTAGTGACAATTGAATGATCATTTATGTCACAATTACGTGCGTAGCAACGGCTCTTATTCCATGGAAACCAGGAAAATTTGTAATTTTTCAACAGCTGCCGATGCCTGGCTCAATTCCGCATCTTTTGGCACCTTAATGATGTGTGTCTGTGGTCAGTTGTACTTTTTACAGCAGACTGTATCAAGTACCTTGTGTTTTTCACGTACAAATGGTGTGGTTTTTCTACACGTAGATAAAGACAATGAGATTGTCTTGGACTTAAAAGTAAGGCAATTGCTGGGTGAGTTAAATGGGCTTAGCCCAAAGATTTCAGGTCTTCTGGGCTACCGAAGGGCACATAACTTATAGTCAAAAGTTGAATATAGTAATGACCAGTCGCGATTGTACAGAGTAGAGTGTAGCCGATTTCAATTAACAAAAAGACCAGGCAAAAATGCAAAAGTGGAAAAACTGTTCCAGTGCTGCTGGTAAGAGGCTTATCCGACGTATTTTGTGACGAGAAATCGAATGGTGCAAACCGCGATGCTCTCCGACCAATACTTTTGGCTGCACCGACAGTTGAATGATCATTGATGTCATAATCACGTGCCCAGCAACGGCTCTTACTCCATGGAAACCAGGGATATTTGCAATTTTTCAACAGCTGCCGATGCCTGGCCCAATTCCGCATCTTTTGGCACCTTATAAATGTGGGTCAGTGTTCAGTTGTACTTTTTACTGCAGACTGTATCAAGTACCTTGTGTTTTTTATGTACAAATGGTGTGGTTTTTCTACACGTAGATAAAGACATTGAGATTGTCTTGGACTTAGAAGTAAGACAATTGCTGAGTGAGTTAAATGGGCTTAGCCCAAAGATTTGACGTCTTCTGGGCTACCGAAGGGCACATAACTTATAGTCAAAAGTTGAATATAGTAATGACCAGTCGCGATTGTACAGAGTACAGTGTAGCCGATTTCAATTAACAAAAAGACCAGGCAAAAATTCAAAAGTGGAAAAACTGTTCCAGTGTTGCTGGTAAGAGGCTAATCCGACGTATTTTGTGACGAGAAATCGAATGGTGCAAACCGCGTTGCTCTCCGACCAATACTTTTGGCTGTAGCAACAATTGAATGATCATTGATGTCATAATCACGTGCCCAGCAACGGCTCTTACTCCCTGGAAACCAAGGATATTTGCAATTTTTTAACAGCTGCCGATGCCTGGCCCAATTCCGCATCTTTTGGCACCTTATAAATGTGGGTCGGTGTTTAGTTGTACTTTTTACTGCAGACTGTATCAAGTACCTTGTGTTTTTTATGTACAAATGGTGTGGTTTTTCTACACGTAGATAAAGACATTGAGATTGTCTTGGACTTAGAAGTAAGACAATTGCTGGGTGAGGTAAATGGGCTTAGCCCAAAGATTTCAGGTCTTCTGGGCTACCGAAGGGCACATAACTTATAGTCAAAAGTTGAATATAGTAATGACCAGTCGCGATTGTACAGAGTACAGTGTAGCCGATTTCAATTAACAAAAAGACCAGGCAAAAATGCAAAAGTGGAAAAACTGTTCCAGTGCTGCTGGTAAGAGGCTAATCCGACGTATTTTGTGACGAGAAATCGAATGGTGCAAACCGCGTTGCTCTCCGACCAATACTTTTGGCTGTAGCGACAATTAAATGATCATTTATGTCATAATCACGTGCCCAGCAACGGCTCTTACTCCATGGAAACCAGGGTAATTTCCAATTTTTCAACAGCTGCCGATACCTGGCTCAATTCCGCATCTTTTGGCACCTTATTCATGTGGGTCTGTGGTCAGTTGTACTTTTTACAGCAGACTGTATCAAGTACCTTGTGTTTTTTATGTACAAATGGTGTGGTTTTTCTACACGTAGATAAAGACATTGAGATTGTCTTCGACTTAGAAGTAAGACAATTGCTGGGTGAGTTAAATGGGCTTAGCCCAAAGATTTCAGGTCTTCTGGGCTACCGAAGGGCACATAACTTATAGTCAAAAGTTGAATATAGTAATGACCAGTCGCGATTGTACAGACTACAGTGTAGCCAATTTCAACTAACATAAAGACCAGGTAAAAATGCAAAAGTGGAAAAACTGTTCCAGTTGCTGCTGGTAAGAGGCTAATCCGACGTATTTTTTGACGAGAAATCGAATGGTGCAAACCGCGTTCCTCTCCGACCAATACTTTTGGCTGTAGTGACAATTGAATGATCATTTATGTCATAGTCACGTGCGTAGCAACGGCTCTTACTCCATGGAAACCAAGGATATTTGCAATTTTTTAACAGCTGCCGATGCCTGGCCCAACTCCGCATCTTTTGGCACTATATAAATGTGGGTCAGTGTTTAGTTGTACTTTTTACTGCAGACTGTATCAAGTACCTTGTGTTTTTTATGTACAAATGGTGTGGTTTTTCTACACGTAGATAAAGACTTTGAGATTGTCTTGGACTTAGAAGTAAGACAATTGCTGGGTGAGTTAAATGAGCTTGGCCCAAAGATTTCAGGTCTTCTGGGCTACCGAAGGGCACATAACTTATAGTCAAAAGTTGAACATAGTAATAACCAGTCGCGATTGTACAGAGTACAGTGTAGCCGATTTCAATTAACAAAAAGACCAGGCAAAAATGCAAAAGTGGAAAAATTGTTCCAGTGCTGCTGGTAAGAGGCTAATCCGACGTATTTTGTGAGGAGAAATCGAATGGTGCAAACCGCGTTGCTCTCCGACCAATACTTTTGCCTGTAGTGACAATTGAATGATCATTTATGTCATAGTCACGTGCGTAGCAACGGCTCTTACTCCATGGAAACCAGGGATATTTGCAATTTTTTAACAGCTGCCGATGCCTGGCTCAATTCCGCATCTTTTGGCACCTTACTGAAGTGGGTCAGTGTTCAGTTGTACTTTTTACAGCAGACTGTATCAAGTACCTTGTGTTTTTCACGTACAAATGGTGTGGTTTTTCTACACGTAGATAAAGACATTGAGATTGTCTTGCACTTAGAAGTAAGGCAATTGCTGGGTGAGTTAAATGGGCTTAGCCCAAAGATTTCAGGTCTTCTGGGCTACCGAAGGGCACATAACTTATAGTCAAAAGTTGAATATAGTAATGACCAGTCGCGATTGTACAGAGTACAGTGTAGCCGATTTCAATTTACAAAAAGAGCAGGCAAAAATGCAAAATTGGAAAAATTGTTCCAGTGCTGCTGGTAAGAAGCTAATCCGACGTATTTTGTAACGACAAATCGAATGGTGCAAACCGCGTTGCTCTCCGACCAATACTTTTGGCTGTAGTGACAATTGAATGATCATTTATGTCATAGTCACGTGCGTAGCAACGGCTCTTACTCCATGGAAACCAGGGATATTTGCAATTTTTCAACAGCTGCCGATGCCTGGCCCAATTCCGCATCTTTTGGCACCTTATAAATGTGGGTCAGTGTTCAGTTGTACTTTTTACTGCAGACTGTATCAAGTACCTTGTGTTTTTTATGTACAAATGGTGTGGTTTTTCTACACGTAGATAAAGACATTGAGATTGTCTTGGACTTAGAAGTAAGACAATTGCTGAGTGAGTTAAATGGGCTTAGCCCAAAGATTTGACGTCTTCTGGGCTACCGAAGGGCACATAACTTATAGTCAAAAGTTGAATATAGTAATGACCAGTCGCGATTGTACAGAGTACAGTGTAGCCGATTTCAATTAACAAAAAGACCAGGCAAAAATGCAAAAGTGGAAAAACTGTTCCAGTGTTGCTGGTAAGAGGCTAATCCGACGTATTTTTTGACGAGAAATCGAATGGTGCAAACCGCGTTGCTCTCCGACCAATACTTTTGGCTGTAGCAACAATTGAATGATCATTGATGTCATAATCACGTGCCCAGCAACGGCTCTTACTCCCTGGAAACCAAGGATATTTGCAATTTTTTAACAGCTGCCGATGCCTGGCCCAATTCCGCATCTTTTGGCACCTTATAAATGTGGGTCGGTGTTTAGTTGTACTTTTTACTGCAGACTGTATCAAGTACCTTGTGTTTTTTATGTACAAATGGTGTGGTTTTTCTACACGTAGATAAAGACATTGAGATTGTCTTGGACTTAGAAG
This sequence comes from Liolophura sinensis, assembly GCF_032854445.1. Taxonomy (NCBI): domain Eukaryota; kingdom Metazoa; phylum Mollusca; class Polyplacophora; order Chitonida; family Chitonidae; genus Liolophura; species Liolophura sinensis. Next base: position 16,275 of record NW_027018019.1, on the reverse strand, counting down.
TAAGACAATTGCTGGGTGAGGTAAATGGGCTTAGCCCAAAGATTTCAGGTCTTCTGGGCTACCGAAGGGCACATAACTTATAGTCAAAAGTTGAATATAGTAATGACCAGTCGCGATTGTACAGAGTACAGTGTAGCCGATTTCAATTAACAAAAAGACCAGGCAAAAATGCAAAAGTGGAAAAACTGTTCCAGTGCTGCTGGTAAGAGGCTAATCCGACGTATTTTGTGACGAGAAATCGAATGGTGCAAACCGCGTTGCTCTCCGACCAATACTTTTGGCTGTAGCGACAATTAAATGATCATTTATGTCATAATCACGTGCCCAGCAACGGCTCTTACTCCATGGAAACCAGGGAAATTTCCAATTTTTCAACAGCTGCCGATACCTGGCTCAATTCCGCATCTTTTGGCACCTTATTCATGTGGGTCTGTGGTCAGTTGTACTTTTTACAGCAGACTGTATCAAGTACCTTGTGTTTTTTATGTACAAATGGTGTGGTTTTTCTACACGTAGATAAAGACATTGAGATTGTCTTCGACTTAGAAGTAAGACAATTGCTGGGTGAGTTAAATGGGCTTAGCCCAAAGATTTCAGGTCTTCTGGGCTACCGAAGGGCACATAACTTATAGTCAAAAGTTGAATATAGTAATGACCAGTCGCGATTGTACAGACTACAGTGTAGCCAATTTCAACTAACATAAAGACCAGGTAAAAATGCAAAAGTGGAAAAACTGTTCCAGTTGCTGCTGGTAAGAGGCTAATCCGACGTATTTTTTGACGAGAAATCGAATGGTGCAAACCGCGTTCCTCTCCGACCAATACTTTTGGCTGTAGTGACAATTGAATGATCATTTATGTCATAGTCACGTGCGTAGCAACGGCTCTTACTCCATGGAAACCAAGGATATTTGCAATTTTTTAACAGCTGCCGATGCCTGGCCCAACTCCGCATCTTTTGGCACTATATAAATGTGGGTCAGTGTTTAGTTGTACTTTTTACTGCAGACTGTATCAAGTACCTTGTGTTTTTTATGTACAAATGGTGTGGTTTTTCTACACGTAGATAAAGACTTTGAGATTGTCTTGGACTTAGAAGTAAGACAATTGCTGGGTGAGTTAAATGAGCTTGGCCCAAAGATTTCAGGTCTTCTGGGCTACCGAAGGGCACATAACTTATAGTCAAAAGTTGAACATAGTAATAACCAGTCGCGATTGTACAGAGTACAGTGTAGCCGATTTCAATTAACAAAAAGACCAGGCAAAAATGCAAAAGTGGAAAAATTGTTCCAGTGCTGCTGGTAAGAGGCTAATCCGACGTATTTTGTGAGGAGAAATCGAATGGTGCAAACCGCGTTGCTCTCCGACCAATACTTTTGCCTGTAGTGACAATTGAATGATCATTTATGTCATAGTCACGTGCGTAGCAACGGCTCTTACTCCATGGAAACCAGGGATATTTGCAATTTTTTAACAGCTGCCGATGCCTGGCTCAATTCCGCATCTTTTGGCACCTTACTGAAGTGGGTCAGTGTTCAGTTGTACTTTTTACAGCAGACTGTATCAAGTACCTTGTGTTTTTCACGTACAAATGGTGTGGTTTTTCTACACGTAGATAAAGACATTGAGATTGTCTTGCACTTAGAAGTAAGGCAATTGCTGGGTGAGTTAAATGGGCTTAGCCCAAAGATTTCAGGTCTTCTGGGCTACCGAAGGGCACATAACTTATAGTCAAAAGTTGAATATAGTAATGACCAGTCGCGATTGTACAGAGTACAGTGTAGCCGATTTCAATTTACAAAAAGAGCAGGCAAAAATGCAAAATTGGAAAAATTGTTCCAGTGCTGCTGGTAAGAAGCTAATCCGACGTATTTTGTAACGACAAATCGAATGGTGCAAACCGCGTTGCTCTCCGACCAATACTTTTGGCTGTAGTGACAATTGAATGATCATTTATGTCATAGTCACGTGCGTAGCAACGGCTCTTACTCCATGGAAACCAGGGATATTTGCAATTTTTCAACAGCTGCCGATGCCTGGCCCAATTCCGCATCTTTTGGCACCTTATAAATGTGGGTCAGTGTTCAGTTGTACTTTTTACTGCAGACTGTATCAAGTACCTTGTGTTTTTTATGTACAAATGGTGTGGTTTTTCTACACGTAGATAAAGACATTGAGATTGTCTTGGACTTAGAAGTAAGACAATTGCTGGGTGAGGTAAATGGGCTTAGCCCAAAGATATCAGGTCTTCTGGGCTACCGAAGGGCACATAACTTATAGTCAAAAGTTGAATATAGTAATGACCAGTCGCGATTGTACAGAGTACAGTGTAGCCGATTTCAATTAACAAAAAGACCAGGCAAAAATGCAAAAGTGGAAAAACTGTTCCAGTGCTGCTGGTAAGAGGCTAATCCGACGTATTTTGTGACGAGAAATCGAATGGTGCAAACCGCGTTGCTCTCCGACCAATACTTTTGGCTGTAGCGACAATTAAATGATCATTTATGTCATAATCACGTGCCCAGCAACGGCTCTTACTCCATGGAAACCAGGGTAATTTCCAATTTTTCAACAGCTGCCGATACCTGGCTCAATTCCGCATCTTTTGGCACCTTATTCATGTGGGTCTGTGGTCAGTTGTACTTTTTACAGCAGACTGTATCAAGTACCTTGTGTTTTTTATGTACAAATGGTGTGGTTTTTCTACACGTAGATAAAGACATTGAGATTGTCTTCGACTTAGAAGTAAGACAATTGCTGGGTGAGTTAAATGGGCTTAGCCCAAAGATTTCAGGTCTTCTGGGCTACCGAAGGGCACATAACTTATAGTCAAAAGTTGAATATAGTAATGACCAGTCGCGATTGTACAGACTACAGTGTAGCCAATTTCAACTAACATAAAGACCAGGTAAAAATGCAAAAGTGGAAAAACTGTTCCAGTTGCTGCTGGTAAGAGGCTAATCCGACGTATTTTTTGACGAGAAATCGAATGGTGCAAACCGCGTTCCTCTCCGACCAATACTTTTGGCTGTAGTGACAATTGAATGATCATTTATGTCATAGTCACGTGCGTAGCAACGGCTCTTACTCCATGGAAACCAAGGATATTTGCAATTTTTTAACAGCTGCCGATGCCTGGCCCAACTCCGCATCTTTTGGCACTATATAAATGTGGGTCAGTGTTTAGTTGTACTTTTTACTGCAGACTGTATCAAGTACCTTGTGTTTTTTTATGTACAAATGGTGTGGTTTTTCTACACGTAGATAAAGACTTTGAGATTGTCTTGGACTTAGAAGTAAGACAATTGCTGGGTGAGTTAAATGAGCTTGGCCCAAAGATTTCAGGTCTTCTGGGCTACCGAAGGGCACATAACTTATAGTCAAAAGTTGAACATAGTAATAACCAGTCGCGATTGTACAGAGTACAGTGTAGCCGATTTCAATTAACAAAAAGACCAGGCAAAAATGCAAAAGTGGAAAAATTGTTCCAGTGCTGCTGGTAAGAGGCTAATCCGACGTATTTTGTGAGGAGAAATCGAATGGTGCAAACCGCGTTGCTCTCCGACCAATACTTTTGCCTGTAGTGACAATTGAATGATCATTTATGTCATAGTCACGTGCGTAGCAACGGCTCTTACTCCATGGAAACCAGGGATATTTGCAATTTTTTAACAGCTGCCGATGCCTGGCTCAATTCCGCATCTTTTGGCACCTTACTGAAGTGGGTCAGTGTTCAGTTGTACTTTTTACAGCAGACTGTATCAAGTACCTTGTGTTTTTCACGTACAAATGGTGTGGTTTTTCTACACGTAGATAAAGACATTGAGATTGTCTTGCACTTAGAAGTAAGGCAATTGCTGGGTGAGTTAAATGGGCTTAGCCCAAAGATTTCAGGTCTTCTGGGCTACCGAAGGGCACATAACTTATAGTCAAAAGTTGAATATAGTAATGACCAGTCGCGATTGTACAGAGTACAGTGTAGCCGATTTCAATTTACAAAAAGAGCAGGCAAAAATGCAAAATTGGAAAAATTGTTCCAGTGCTGCTGGTAAGAAGCTAATCCGACGTATTTTGTAACGACAAATCGAATGGTGCAAACCGCGTTGCTCTCCGACCAATACTTTTGGCTGTAGTGACAATTGAATGATCATTTATGTCATAGTCACGTGCGTAGCAACGGCTCTTACTCCATGGAAACCAGGGATATTTGCAATTTTTCAACAGCTGCCGATGCCTGGCCCAATTCCGCATCTTTTGGCACCTTATAAATGTGGGTCAGTGTTCAGTTGTACTTTTTACTGCAGACTGTATCAAGTACCTTGTGTTTTTTATGTACAAATGGTGTGGTTTTTCTACACGTAGATAAAGACATTGAGATTGTCTTGGACTTAGAAGTAAGACAATTGCTGAGTGAGTTAAATGGGCTTAGCCCAAAGATTTGACGTCTTCTGGGCTACCGAAGGGCACATAACTTATAGTCAAAAGTTGAATATAGTAATGACCAGTCGCGATTGTACAGAGTACAGTGTAGCCGATTTCAATTAACAAAAAGACCAGGCAAAAATGCAAAAGTGGAAAAACTGTTCCAGTGTTGCTGGTAAGAGGCTAATCCGACGTATTTTTTGACGAGAAATCGAATGGTGCAAACCGCGTTGCTCTCCGACCAATACTTTTGGCTGTAGCAACAATTGAATGATCATTGATGTCATAATCACGTGCCCAGCAACGGCTCTTACTCCCTGGAAACCAAGGATATTGCAATTTTTTAACAGCTGCCGATGCCTGGCCCAATTCCGCATCTTTTGGCACCTTATAAATGTGGGTCGGTGTTTAGTTGTACTTTTTACTGCAGACTGTATCAAGTACCTTGTGTTTTTTATGTACAAATGGTGTGGTTTTTCTACACGTAGATAAAGACATTGAGATTGTCTTGGACTTAGAAGTAAGACAATTGCTGGGTGAGGTAAATGGGCTTAGCCCAAAGATTTCAGGTCTTCTGGGCTACCGAAGGGCACATAACTTATAGTCAAAAGTTGAATATAGTAATGACCAGTCGCGATTGTACAGAGTACAGTGTAGCCGATTTCAATTAACAAAAAGACCAGGCAAAAATGCAAAAGTGGAAAAACTGTTCCAGTGCTGCTGGTAAGAGGCTAATCCGACGTATTTTGTGACGAGAAATCGAATGGTGCAAACCGCGTTGCTCTCCGACCAATACTTTTGGCTGTAGCGACAATTAAATGATCATTTATGTCATAATCACGTGCCCAGCAACGGCTCTTACTCCATGGAAACCAGGGAAATTTCCAATTTTTCAACAGCTGCCGATACCTGGCTCAATTCCGCATCTTTTGGCACCTTATTCATGTGGGTCTGTGGTCAGTTGTACTTTTTACAGCAGACTGTATCAAGTACCTTGTGTTTTTTATGTACAAATGGTGTGGTTTTTCTACACGTAGATAAAGACATTGAGATTGTCTTCGACTTAGAAGTAAGACAATTGCTGGGTGAGTTAAATGGGCTTAGCCCAAAGATTTCAGGTCTTCTGGGCTACCGAAGGGCACATAACTTATAGTCAAAAGTTGAATATAGTAATGACCAGTCGCGATTGTACAGACTACAGTGTAGCCAATTTCAACTAACATAAAGACCAGGTAAAAATGCAAAAGTGGAAAAACTGTTCCAGTTGCTGCTGGTAAGAGGCTAATCCGACGTATTTTTTGACGAGAAATCGAATGGTGCAAACCGCGTTCCTCTCCGACCAATACTTTTGGCTGTAGTGACAATTGAATGATCATTTATGTCATAGTCACGTGCGTAGCAACGGCTCTTACTCCATGGAAACCAAGGATATTTGCAATTTTTTAACAGCTGCCGATGCCTGGCCCAACTCCGCATCTTTTGGCACTATATAAATGTGGGTCAGTGTTTAGTTGTACTTTTTACTGCAGACTGTATCAAGTACCTTGTGTTTTTTATGTACAAATGGTGTGGTTTTTCTACACGTAGATAAAGACTTTGAGATTGTCTTGGACTTAGAAGTAAGACAATTGCTGGGTGAGTTAAATGAGCTTGGCCCAAAGATTTCAGGTCTTCTGGGCTACCGAAGGGCACATAACTTATAGTCAAAAGTTGAACATAGTAATAACCAGTCGCGATTGTACAGAGTACAGTGTAGCCGATTTCAATTAACAAAAAGACCAGGCAAAAATGCAAAAGTGGAAAAATTGTTCCAGTGCTGCTGGTAAGAGGCTAATCCGACGTATTTTGTGAGGAGAAATCGAATGGTGCAAACCGCGTTGCTCTCCGACCAATACTTTTGCCTGTAGTGACAATTGAATGATCATTTATGTCATAGTCACGTGCGTAGCAACGGCTCTTACTCCATGGAAACCAGGGATATTTGCAATTTTTTAACAGCTGCCGATGCCTGGCTCAATTCCGCATCTTTTGGCACCTTACTGAAGTGTCAGTGTTCAGTTGTACTTTTTACAGCAGACTGTATCAAGTACCTTGTGTTTTTCACGTACAAATGGTGTGGTTTTTCTACACGTAGATAAAGACATTGAGATTGTCTTGCACTTAGAAGTAAGGCAATTGCTGGGTGAGTTAAATGGGCTTAGCCCAAAGATTTCAGGTCTTCTGGGCTACCGAAGGGCACATAACTTATAGTCAAAAGTTGAATATAGTAATGACCAGTCGCGATTGTACAGAGTACAGTGTAGCCGATTTCAATTTACAAAAAGAGCAGGCAAAAATGCAAAATTGGAAAAATTGTTCCAGTGCTGCTGGTAAGAAGCTATCCGACGTATTTTGTAACGACAAATCGAATGGTTGCAAACCGCGTTGCTCTCCGACAATACTTTTGGCTGTAGTGACAATTGAATGATCATTTATGTCATAGTCACGTGCGTAGCAACGGCTCATACTCCATGGAAACCAGGGATATTTGCAATTTTTCAACAGCTTGCCGATGCCTGGCCCAATTCCGCATCTTTTGGCACCTTATAAATGTGGGTCAGTGTTCAGTTGTACTTTTTACTGCAGACTGTATCAAGTACCTTGTGTTTTTTATGTACAAATGGTTGTGGTTTTTCTACACGTAGATAAAGACATTGAGATTGTCTTGGACTTAGAAGTAGACAATTGCTGAGTGAGTTAAATGGGCTTAGCCCAAAGATTTGACGTCTTCTGGGCTACCGAAGGGCACATAACTTATAGTCAAAAGTTGAATATAGTAATGACCAGTCGCGATTGTACAGAGTACAGTGTAGCCGATTTCAATAACAAAAAGACCAGGCAAAAATGCAAAAGTGGAAAAACTGTTCAGTGTTGCTGGTAAGAGGCTAATCCGACGTATTTTTTGACGAGAAATCGAATGGTGCAAACCGCGTTGCTCTCCGACCAATACTTTTGGCTGTAGCAACAATTGAATGATCATTGATGTCATAATCACGTGCCCAGCAACGGCTCTTACTCCCTGGAAACCAAGGATATTTGCAATTTTTAACAGCTGCCGATGCCTGGCCAATTCCGCATCTTTTGGCACCTTATAAATGTGGGGTCTGTGGTCAGTTGTACTTTTTACAGCAGACTGTATCAAGTACCTTGTGTTTTTTATGTACAAATGGTCTTGTTTTTCTACACGTTAGATAAAGACATTGAGATTGTCTTGCACTTAGAAGTAAGACAATTGCTGGGTGAGTTAAATGGGCTTAGCCCAAAGATTTCAGGTCTTCTGGGCTACCGAAGGGCACATAACTTATAGTCAAAAGTTGAATATAGTAATGACCAATCGCGATTGTACATACTACAGTGTAGCCAATTTCAATTAACAAGAAGACTAGGCAAAAATGCAAAAGTGGAAAAAACTGTTCCAGTGCTGCTAGTAAGAGGCTAATCCGACGTATTTTGTGACGAGAAATCGAATGTGCAATCCGCGTTGCTCTCCGACCAATACTTTTGGCTGTAGTGACAATTGAATGATCATTTATGTCATAATCACGTGCAAAGCAACGGCTCTTACTCCATGGAACCAGGAAATTTGCAATTTTTGACAGCTGCCGATGCCTGGCTCAATTCCGCATCTTTTGGCACCTTAATGATGTGTGTCTGTGGTCAGTTTGTACTTTTTACAGCAGACTGTAATCAAGTACCGTGTGTTTTTCACGTACAAATGGTGTGGTTTGTCTACACGTAGATAAAGACATTGAGATTATCTTGCACTTAGAAGTAAGGCAATTGCTGGGTGAGGTAAATGGGCTTAGCCCAAAGATTTCAGGTCTTCTGGGCTACCGAAGGGCACATAACTTATAGTCAAAAGTTGAATAGAGTAATGACCAGTCGCATATTGTACAGAGTACAGTGTAGCCGATTTCAATTAACAAAAAGACCAAGCAAAAATGCAAAAGTGGAAAAACTGTTCCAGTGCTACTAGTAGAAAGCTAATCCGACGTATTTTTGTGACGGAAAATCGAATGGTGCAAACCGCGTTGCTCTCCGACCAAAACTGTTGGCTGTAGCGACAATTAAATGATCATTTATCTCATAATCACGTGCCCAGCAACGGCTCTTACTCCATGGAAACCAGGGTAATTTCCAATTTTTCAACAGCTGCCGATACCTGGCTCAAATCCGCATCTTTTGGCACCTATTCATGTGGGTCTGTGGTCAGTTGTACTTTTTACAGCAGACTGTATCAAGTACCTTGTGTTTTTTATGTACAAATGGTCTGGTTTTTCTACACGTAGATAAAGGACATTGAGATTGTCTTGGACTTAGAAGTAAGACAATTGCTGGGTGAGTTAAATGGCTTAGCCCAAAGATTTGACGTCTTCTGGCTACCGAAGGGCACATAACTTATAGTCAAAAGTTGAATATAGTAATGACCAGTCGCGATTGTACATACTACAGTGTAGCCAATTTCAATTAACATAAAGACCAGGTTAAAATGCAAAAGTGGGAAAAACTGTTCCAGTTGCTGCTGGTAAGAGACTAATCCGACGTATTTTGTGACGACAAATCGAATGGTGCAAACCGCGTTGCTCTCCGACCATACTTTTGCTGTAGTGACAATTGAATGATCATTTATGTCATAGTCACGTGCGTAGCAACGGCTCTTACTCCATGGAAACCAGGGATATTTGCAATTTTTTAACAGCTGCCGATGCCTGGCCCAACTCCGCATCTTTTGGCACTATATAAATGTGGGTCAGTGTTTAGTTGTACTTTTTACTGCAGACTGTATCAAGTACCTTGTGTTTTTTATGTACAAATGGTGTGGTTTTTCTACACGTAGATAAAGACTTTGAGATTGTCTTGGACTTAGAAGTAAGACAATTGCTGGGTGAGTTAAATGAGCTTGGCCCAAAGATTTCAGGTCTTCTGGGCTACCGAAGGGCACATAACTTATAGTCAAAAGTTGAACATAGTAATAACCAGTCGCGATTGTACAGAGTACAGTGTAGCCGATTTCAATTAACAAAAAGACCAAGCAAAAATGCAAAAGTGGAAAAACTGTTCCAGTGCTACTAGTAGAAAGCTAATCCGACGTATTTTGTGACGGAAAATCGAATGGTGCAAACCGCGTTGCTCTCCGACCAAAACTGTTGGCTGTAGCGACAATTGAATGATCATTTATGTCATAATCACGTGCACAGCAACGGCTTCTACTCCATGGAAACCAGGGAAATTTGCAATTTTTCAACAGCTGCCGATGCCTGGCTCAATTCCGCATCTTTTGGCACCTTACTGAAGTGGGTCAGTGTTCAGTTGTACTTTTTACAGCAGACTGTATCAAGTACCTTGTGTTTTTCATGTACAAATGGTGTGGTTTTTCTACACGTAGATAAAGACATTGAGATTGTCTTGCACTTAGAAGTAAGGCAATTGCTGGGTGAGTTAAATGGGCCTTAGCCCAAAGATTTCAGGTCTTCTGGCCTACCGAAGGGCACATAACTTATAGTCAAAAGTTGAATATAGTAATGACCAGACGCGATTGTACAGAGTAGAGTGTAGCCGATTTCAATTAACAAAAAGACCAGGCAAAAATGCAAAAGTGGAAAAACTGTTCCAGTGCTGCTAGTAAGAGGCTAATCCGACGTATTTTGTGACGAGAAATCGAATGGTGCAATCCGCGTTGCTCTCCGACCAATACTTTTGGCTGTAGTGACAATTGAATGATCATTTATGTCATAATCACGTGCAAAGCAACGGCTCTTACTCCATGGAAACCAGGGAAATTTGCAATTTTTGACAGCTGCCGATGCCTGGCTCAATTCCGCATCTTTTGCACCTTAATGATGTGTGTCTGTGGTCAGTTGTACTTTTTACAGCAGAGTGTATCAAGGACCTTGTGTTTTTCACGTAAAATGGTATGGTTTTTCTACACGTAGATAAAGACATTGAGATTCTCTTGCACTTAGAAGTAAGACAATTGCTGGGTGAGTTAAATGGGCTTAGCCCAAAGATTTCAGGTCTTCTGGGCTACCAAAGGGCACATAACTTATAGTCAAAAGTTGAATATAGTAATGACCAGACGCGATTGTACAGAGTACAGTGTAGCCAATTTCAATTAACAAAAAGACCAGGCAAAAATGCAAAATTGGAAAAATTGTTCCAGTGCTGCTGGTAAGAGGCTAATCCGACGTATTTTGTGACGACAAATCGAATGGTGCAAACCGCGTTGCTCTCCGACCAATACTTTTGGCTGTAGCGACAATTAAATGATCATTTATGTCATAATCACGTGCCCAGCAACGGCTCTTACTCCATGGAAACCAGGGTAATTTCCAATTTTTCAACAGCTGCCGATACCTGGCTCAAATCCGCATCTTTTGGCACCTTATTCATGTGGGTCTGTGGTCAGTTGTACTTTTTACAGCAGACTGTATCAAGTACCTTGTGTTTTTTATGTACAAATGGTGTGGTTTTTCTACACGTAGATAAAGACATTGAGATTGTCTTGGACTTAGAAGTAAGACAATTGCTGGGTGAGTTAAATGGGCTTAGCCCAAAGATTTGACGTCTTCTGGGCTACCGAAGGGCACATAACTTATAGTCAAAAGTTGAATATAGTAATGACCAGTCGCGATTGTACATACTACAGTGTAGCCAATTTCAATTAACATAAAGACCAGGTAAAAATGCAAAAGTGGAAAAACTGTTCCAGTTCCTGCTGTTAAGAGACTAATCCGACGTATTTTGTGAGGAGAAATCGAATGGTGCAAACCGCGTTGCTCTCCGACCAATACTTTTGGCTGTAGTGACAATTGAATGATCATTTATGTCATAATCACGTGCGTAGCAACGGCTCTTACTCCATGGAAACCAGGAAAATTTCCAATTTTTCAACAGCTGCCGATGCCTGGCTCAATTCCGCATCTTTTGGCACCTTAATGATGTGTGTCTGTGGTCAGTTGTACTTTTTACAGCAGACTGTATCAAGTACCTTGTGTTTTTTCACGTAGAAATGGTGTGGTTTTTCTACACGTAGATAAAGACATTGAGATTGTCTTGGACTTAGAAGTAAGGCAATTGCTGGGTGAGTTAAATGGGCTTAGCCAAAGATTTCAGGTCTTCTGGGCTACCGAAGGGCACATAACTTATAGTCAAAAGTTGAAAATAGTAATGACCAGTCGCGATTGTACAGAGTACAGTGTAGCCGATTTCAATAACAAAAAGACCAGGCAAAAATGCAAAAGTGGAAAAACTGTTCCAGTGTTGCTGGTAAGAGGCTAATCCGACGTATTTTGTGACGAGAAATCGAATGGTGCAAACCGCGTTGCTCTCCGACCAATACTTTTGGCTGTAGCAACAATTGAATGATCATTGATGTCATAATCACGTGCCCAGCAACGGCTCTTACTCCATGGAAACCAAGGATATTTGCAATTTTTTAACAGCTGCCGATGCCTGGCCCAAACTCCGCATCTTTTGGCACTATATAAATGTGGGTCAGTGTTTAGTTGTACTTTTTACTGCAGACTGTATCAAGTACCTTGTGTTTTTTATGTACAAATGGTGTGGTTTTTCTACACGTAGATAAAGACTTTGAGATTGTCTTGGACTTAGAAGTAAGACAATTGCTGGGTGAGTTTAAATGAGCTTGGCCCAAAGATTTCAGGTCTTCTGGGCTACCGAAGGGCACATAACTTATAGTCAAAAGTTGAACATAGTAATAACCAGTCGCGATTGTACAGAGTACAGTGTAGCCGATTTCAATTAACAAAAAGACCAGGCAAAAATGCAAAAGTGGAAAAACTGTTCCAGTGCTGCTGGTAAGAGGCTTATCCGACGTATTTTGTGAGGAGAAATCGAATGGTGCAAACCGCGTTGCTCTCCGACCAATACTTTTGGCTGTAGTGACAATTGAATGATTATTTATGTTATAATCACGTGCCCAGCAACGGCTCTTACTCCATGGAAACCAGGGAAATTTGCAATTTTTCAACAGCTGCCGATGCCTGGCTCAATTCCGCATCTTTTGGCACCTTACTGAAGTGGGTCAGTGTTCAGTTGTACTTTTACAGCAGACTGTATCAAGTACCTTGTGTTTTTCACGTACAAATGGTGTGGTTTTTCTACACGTAGATAAAGACATTGAGATTGTCTTGCACTTAGAAGTAAGGCAATTGCTGGGTGAGTTAAATGGGCTTAGCCCAAAGATTTCAGGTCTTCTGGGCTACCGAAGGGCACATAACTTATAGTCAAAAGTTGAATATAGTAATTGACCAGTCGCGATTGTACAGAGTACAGTGTAGCCGGTTTCAATTTACAAAAAGAGCAGGCAAAAATGCAAAATTGGAAAAATTGTTCCAGTGCTGCTGGTAAGAAGCTAATCCGACGTATTTTGTAACGACAAATCGAATGGTGCAAAACCGCGTTGCTCTCCGACCAATACTTTTGGGCTGTAGCGACAATTAAATGATCATTTATGTCATAATCACGTGCCCAGCAACGGCTCTTACTCCATGGAAACCAGGATATTTGCAATTTTTCAACAGCTGCCGATATCTGGCTCAATTCCGCATCTTTTGGCACCTTATTCATGTGGGTCTGTGGTCAGTTGTACTTTTTACAGCAGACTGTATCAAGTACCTTGTGTTTTTTATGTACAAATGGTCTGGTTTTTTCTACACGTAGATAAAGACATTGAGATTGTCTTCCACTTAGAAGTAAGACAATTGCTGGGTGAGTTAAATGGGCTTAGCCCAAAGATTTCAGGTCTTCTGGGCTACCGAAGGGCACATAACTTATAGTCAAAAGTTGAATATAGTAATGACCAATCGCGATTGTACATACTACAGTGTAGCCAATTTCAATTAACAAGAAGACTAGGCAAAAATGCAAAAGTGGAAAAACTGTTCCAGTGCTGCTAGTAAGAGGCTAATCCGACGTATTTTGTGACGAGAAATCGAATGGTGCAATCCGCGTTGCTCTCCGACCAATACTTTTGGCTGTAGTGACAATTGAATGATCATTTATGTCATAATCACGTGCAAAGCAACGGCTCTTACTCCATGGAAACCAGGGAAATTTGCAATTTTTGACAGCTGCCGATGCCTGGCTCAATTCCGCATCTTTTGGCACCTTAATGATGTGTGTCTGTGGTCAGTTTGTACTTTTTACAGCAGACTGTATCAAGTACCGTGTGTTTTTCACGTACAAATGGTGTGGTTTGTCTACACGTAGATAAAGACATTGAGATTGTCTTGCACTTAGAAGTAAGGCAATTGCTGGGTGAGGTAAATGGGCTTAGCCCAAAGATTTCAGGTCTTCTGGGCTACCGAAGGGCACATACTTATAGTCAAAAGTTGAATAGAGTATTGACCAGTCGCGATTGTACAGAGTACAGTGTAGCCGATTTCAATTAACAAAAAGACCAAGCAAAATGCAAAAGTGGAAAAACTGTTCCAGTGCTACTAGTAGAAAGCTAATCCGACGTATTTTGTGACGGAAAATCGAATGGTGCAAACCGCGTTGCTCTCCGACCAAAACTGTTGGCTGTAGCGACAATTAAATGATCATTTATCTCATAATCACGTGCCCAGCAACGGCTCTTACTCCATGGAAACCAGGGTAATTCCAATTTTTCAACAGCTGCCGATACTGGCTCAATTCCGCATCTTTGGCACCTTATTCATGTGGGTCTGTGGTCAGTTGTACTTTTTACAGCAGACTGTATCAAGTACCTTGTGTTTTTTATGTACAAATGGTGTGGTTTTTCTACAGGTAGATAAAGACATTGAGATTGTCTTCGACTTAGAAGTAAGACAATTGCTGTGTGAGTTAAATGGGCTTAGCCCAAAGATTTTCAGTCTGCGGTACCAAAGGGCACATAACTTATAGTCAAAAGTTGAATATAGTAATGACCAGTCGCGATTGTACAGAGTAAAGTGTAGCCAATTTCAATTACAAAAAGACCAGGCAAAAATGCAAAATTGGAAAAAATTGTTCCAGTGCTGCTGGTAAGAGGCTAATCCGACGTATTTTGTGACGACAAATCGAATGGTGCAAACCGCGTTGCTCTCCGACCCATACTTTTGGCTGTAGCGACAATTAAATGATCATTTATGTCATAATCACGTGCCCAGCAACGGCTCTTACTCCATGGAAACCAGGAAATTTGCAATTTTTCAACAGCTGCCGATGCCTGGCTCAATTCCGCATCTTTTGGCACCTTAATGATGTGTGTCTGTGGTCAGTTGTACTTTTTACAGCAGACTGTATCAAGTACCTTGTGTTTTTCACGTACAAATGGTGTGGTTTTTCTACACGTAGATAAAGACATTGAGATTGTCTTGGACATAGAAGTAAGGCAATTGCTGGGTGAGTAAATGGGCTAGCCCAAAGATTTCAGGTCTTCTGGGCTACCGAAGGGCAACATAACTTATAGTCAAAAGTTGAAAATAGTAATGACCAGTCGCGATTGTACATACTACAGTGTAGCCAATTTCAATTAACATAAAGACCAGGTTAAAATGCAAAAGTGGAAAACTGTTCCAGTTGCTGCTGGTAAGAGACTAATCCGACGTATTTTGTGACGAGAAATCGAATGGTGCAAACCGCGTTGCTCTCCGACCAATACTTTTGGCTGTAGTGGACAATTGAATGATCATTTATGTCATAGTCACGTGCGTAGCAACGGCCTCTTACTCCATGGAAACCAGGGATATTTGCAATTTTTTAACAGCTGCCGATGCCTGGCCCAACTCCGCGCCCAACTCCGCATCTTTTGGCACTATATAAATGTGGGTCAGTGTTTAGTTGTACTTTTTACTGCAGACTGTATCAAGTACCTTGTGTTTTTTATGTACAAATGGTGTGGTTTTTCTACACGTAGATAAAGACTTTGAGATTGTCTTGGACTTAGAAGTAAGACAATTGCTGGGTGAGTTAAATGAGCTTGGCCCAAAGATTTCACGTCTTCTGGGCTACCGAAGGGCACATAACTTATAGTCAAAAGTTGAACATAGTAATAACCAGTCGCGATTGTACAGAGTACAGTGTAGCCGATTTCAATTAACAAAAAGACCAAGCAAAAATGCAAAAGTGGAAAAACTGTTCCAGTGCTACTAGTAGAAAGCTAATCCGACGTATTTTGTGACGGAAAATCGAATGGTGCAAACCGCGTTGCTCTCCGACCAAAACTGTTGGCTGTAGCGACAATTGAATGATCATTTATGTCATAATCACGTGCACAGCAACGGCTTCTACTCCATGGTAACCAGGGAAATTTGCAATTTTTCAACAGCTGCCGATGCCTGGCTCAATTCCGCATCTTTTGGCACCTTACTGAAGTGGGTCAGTGTTCAGTTGTACTTTTTACAGCAGACTGTATCAAGTACCTTGTGTTTTTCATGTACAAATGGTGTGGTTTTTCTACACGTAGATAAAGACATTGAGATTCTCTTGCACTTAGAAGTAAGGCAATTGCTGGGTGAGTTAAATGGGCTTAGCCCAAAGATTTCAGGTCTTCTGGGCTACCAAAGGGCACATAACTTATAGTCAAAAGTTGAATATAGTAATGACCAGACGCGATTGTACAGAGTACAGTGTAGCCAATTTCAATTAACAAAAAGACCAGGCAAAAATGCAAAATTGGAAAAATTGTTCCAGTGCTGCTGGTAAGAGGCTAATCCGACGTATTTTGTGACGACAAATCGAATGGTGCAAACCGCGTTGCTCTCGACCAATACTTTTGGCTGTAGCGACAATTAAATGATCATTTATGTCATAATCACGTGCCCAGCAACGGCTCTTACTCCATGGAAA